>NW_027108374.1:47643-182156 GCF_000696795.3 Halyomorpha halys | reverse complement strand
ATATATTACCTTTCCTGAATCAATCTGCACTTTAGGTAATAAGAAAGGAATAATCAAATATATATATTATAGTATAAATTTACTTCGGTCATATGAAAGACTTAAGTATATTAATAATACAGAACTGAAATCTAACATAAAAATATCTAAAATTCAAAATTTAAACCTAGAACTTGTTTGCAAGCTCACTTAGAGAAAAGCAACCTGATTCAGGCTTACAGAATAGATATAAAGAAAAATAAAATAAGTGATTCATTACTACTTCAGAACATTTATCATGAATAAACAAAGTAAAATACTTATGAAACTAATAAAATCTAAAACAGGCATACAATCAGATACTAATAAACTAAGTAATAAAAAATGGATAATCCCAACTTGAGTGGAGATGAGTCACCCCCACTTAACTCAGGGTTGGAGGGTGATGTGTAACACCCCGTTAGTGCAAGAGGCCAGTTTGGTTCTTTAACTGATTAAATGGTTAACGGATTAGGGTGGTTGGCCTTCTGTATAGGACTGCCCCACTTTTAATCATAGAATAACCACGAGCGGATACGATCATATCATGGTTTTAACCACATCCGGATAGACGAATGTAATATAAACTAGATCGGAATATTGATAAAAGTTGAAGAAATAATACTCAAGATATCTTAGTTATTAAATTTGTAAGGTAAAAACAATTAGTTTAACGATATAAAAAAAAATAGCAAGGATAGATAATAAAAATATGACGCATAATTAAAGAGAAAAGTACGCAAACAATTCAGTTTAAATTTGTTTAAATATGAATATATTGTTGTAAAAAAAAGTGCTAATTGTAGATTCTACAGTCAGATATGAATTCTATATATTTTACCGAATGCATATTATTTTTATATAAAAAAAAAAAGATGATTTTTATGCTAATTTTTTTGGTATAACTAATATCAGAAATAGTAAAATTTTAACTAACTTCAAGCAAAAATATTAAAAAACAGAATGGTATAAGTCCGTATATTAAATTTAAAAAAAGCACTTAAACCTAAAACTCAATCTTAAGCATTTATTCATCAGCGAAAGACCAAAATTATAAACAAATTCATGCTTACATTATACCCTTTACGGACATGTTTATGTCCATTAATGTAGGCCAAAAATAAATGGGAAACAAATATATACGACGGGTGAGTGGAAATAAAAAATAAATAATTTATTATTAATATTTGCATGTATATTTTAAAGTTCCATGAAATAAAATAAACATATTTTTGATTAGGAAACAATAATAAATCAAATATTTAAATATATGCATCTGTAACATTAACCCATCAAGCACAGCTACATGAACCCATTTCAGACACCATAAAATGAATCATATTCAATAATACATAAGGCAAAAAATTTATGGAGTGAAATTTAGGATATTATTCGGTATCCGATTATGCAAAACGGACCATGAAATAATATATGAAAGAACGTCTCTTCAGGGCGACTAAACAAGCAACAGGATACAACGTCCGTGGATAACTCAACATCATCAGACAAGACTGACCGAGCAAATGATGCAGAGGTTACCCTAACGGAACTGTGAGAGGAACGAGCAGAGAACTTGTTCCCTGGCCGAGATAATGTCGTGTGAGATAGCTGGTCCAAGGAGCCGATAGTTACAGGAGACATGACAATGGCTTAACTGTGACAAATGACCGTCACAACTACTGATGGGTAGAATGCTAGGGGTAATGGCGAGTATTGTCGAGTACTTAATGGTACCACAACAATTTTTTAATAGTTGTTATATAATTCGATAAGTAGTCACAGTGCGCCCCGGAATAAAATGTGGAAGATGCTTTCGCTACACGAACTACTCGGAAACAATGCACTACGCACATAAAACCAACAGTCGACCCATTTTATCCACTACGAACAAACTGGACTATTTCGTTCAATTTGATCCGTCTTGGATCAAATTAATAAATAATTATTACTCAAATAGAATAAAAAAATTTGTTCTTTTTTATTTTTAAGTAAAAACAGTGTTATTTTTATTAGTTTACTGAATATTTAATTGCTCATACGTACAATTCCAATTTTAAAGAAATGAAAAAGAAAAAAAAATTATAGAAATGAAAATATCATAATAAACCAGATTTATTTCTCAGTATTATTTTTTTTTAATATATAAAGAATATCTATCAAGTCTGCTTCGGACGGACAAAATAATCCATTCTGCCAGTTGTGAGCTAAGTAAAATCCACCAAGCTAGTAGGCGCGTAACCCATGAGCAGTAGCCTACATCAAAACATTCAAGTTCACGATCAACATCTTCGTTATCATTAACGATTCAAGATGCAAGTTCCAGAGTCTAAATTTAGAAACACTTGATTGGTATTCCTAAAGTATAAAGGCAATTTCTAAAATTTTAGCATTTGATTGATGGTAACTCAGCAGGAATATAACAAAAACTTCAGAAACAACAAATAACTTGGAAGAAACAAAAACAAATTCACAGCAAAAGTAATTAACCAACCAAGTAAAAATATCAATGATAAGGAATGCTTCACATTTTTACCACGACAGCGCTCGTGATCGCCCTTTATCTACACTAGTGTTTAAAGAATAATGTTGTCTATATAATAATGTTGTTATCGTTCGTTTTGTCAAGCGAACAAAACAAAACAAAAACTACACAAAATGCTCACTCTGCTAAAATCATAAATAACATTTCCATTAAGGAAACAGCAGCTGGATTCAACATAAAAAAAAAAATAAACTCTTCCCGCAGTAATAAAAATAGATTATATTTTTAGGGGCTTGCGACAAAAATTCTAAGCCACATTCACATGACGTAAACTCATCATGAGAGTAGTTTCAAAAGATCCTACAATGCTTTTACATTGTTCATATGTATTATGTATTGGTTTTATGACGTTAAACAAAAAAAGCATACAGCTTTATGGTATAACAAAGGAGCATTTTTCACAAAATACTAATTTCTTTCAAAATTGTAGCTTGTCATATTCATGCTCCAATCTATTCAATTATAGATAACTATACAGGGGGCAGTAATGTAATAAAATTTATTCAAAAAAATTTAAATCTATATCAATAGTTAAATAAAAAAAAATTTACCATGAAACCTAGCAAAAATAATTCTTCAGAGCAATAAATTACGTACTAGAACCAGTCACAAAGGCAGTGGCTCCAAGTCCAATACAATATGTAATCAAGTAGATTTCTAATTTAAGAATGATCCATTTTTAATACCTATTTAAAATAACATTTGATTCCTTAAAACGAAGATTAATAAAACAAAGAATCCTTTTATATTAATAAAATAGAAAACAAATAGTTAGACATAAAAATAAGATAGAAGAAAATTGACTAATCTAATCGACAGCAGGAAAAGCATACTAACAACAGATAATTGAATTGAGAGATATAAAAGATTTATGGTGATTCTATACCTTGTCTAGATTTGATAATACATCAATGGAACATAATTTTTGAACATCCTTCCTCACACTTTTAGAAAGCACATCCCCCACAGCCTGTTCGTGGTGAGCATAGTTTATCTGGCAATGCAGCCATTAAAATTCTGGACCTAAGTCTATAATTCTGAGAAGTTACATAGATGCACCACCTCATCACTAAGTCTGGGAGAGTAGTTGTAATATTAGAAACTTACAGCCTATATGACTCTTCTATGTTAATTCCAAGAGAAACATGAGACTTTTCGTAGATTAATACATAATTAACATTTTGATAGCTCGTAAATATTCGAGGTTAAATAATCGTTAAAGGTCTAATTAATTACGAGAAACATCTAATAAATTGAGATAACCAATTATTCCCTCGTTGTTTGCAATAAATTACAGCATAATTTTATTTTTACAATATGTATAGGAAGAAATTGAAATGAAAACTTTTTATTTATTTTTACATGATCACTGTGATACAACCCACCAAGTAAATAAATTTAAATACACTAAATAGAAAATATATAAATGAAGGATAAGATACTGTCACACGTAGTCAATCCCCGCTATAGGTCTTCAGGGATAAATAAAAAAGACATTAAACATTGTGAACTATGGTTACATTATAAGATTATGAAGAACATTACAAAAATTATATAAACATCAATATAATGAATTAAAGAAGTCAAAAAGAAATATGAGTAACAAATAAAGTAACTAAACATCAGTAACTAAACAAAATAATTAAACAAAAAAAGAACAGGGGGAATAACAAATAACAATGATTAATAAAAGAGAAACAGCATTAGAAAAGGAAAAGGAAATAATGAAGAAGGAAATTAGGAAATATTAGGTTGATTAATGAATCATACAGATAAAAAATAAACACAGGGAAGAAAAAGAAGGGAAAATAAAAGAAAATGCTAACCACAAGCATATGCAACAAGCAGTGGGATAAGAAAAGGAAATGGAAGAACGGAAAGGAATTAGTAGGGGATAGGAGGTGGGCGTTAAATATTTATTATGCCATTTAAATATTGAATACACAACAATTACATAAATAAAATAATTCTAAACATAAAGAAATTATATTAGTATTCAAAATGTATAAATGTTTAAACACATTTTTTTTAGACAAAACTATTTTTTTCTTTTCCTTTAGGTTATTCTAAGGCAAAAACACGTCAAACCAAAAGATAAAAAACGTTTCAGAACCTACCTTCAAAGTAGAAACAATGTTTTTTCGTATATTATTTTATGATTTTTTTCCCCCAGTTATTGATTGAAATCTTTTTTCATCTATATAAAATATATATACTTAGTTTAATACCTTTTTCCCATTACTATGTATAGTAAAATTTTGACGTTATAGTTTCTAATTCAGAATTTTGTTGTCATTTATAAATACTTAGATTTTAATTTATCATTGAAAAATCTTATTTTGCCATTTTCTTCTATATTTGTTAATTCATATTCGATGTTAGGACCGGCACATTTTAACTTAAGGCCTTCCAAAAGGTAAGCTCAATTGCGAGAGACCTACAAAAAAAAAATCCACTTATGTATATGGACAGTAGGTAATTATCCTTCAGGTTGACAATCTGTTTAAAAACTTTGAAACTTGAAAATTTTTCTCTGCTACAGTACTAGAATCCCACCACCTAAAGCTTCTTCTGACTTGATCACGGAGTGGTACTTCCATCACTTGCCCATTATTACTTCAGATATCGGCGGCCGGTTTGATTTTCAATCTCAGCCGAGATGGACAAGCTGGAAAACCATTTAATTCTATATAATGAACACCAAACACGGAAAACGTTCATTAAAACTAACCACAAATGCAAATAAGATCCGCAATACCTAATCCAATACGTACGTGATATTTCATCTATAGAACGTAACGGGAAAATAGAATGACCCCATCAAATGGACTATCATAGAGGCAGTTCCTGCCGTCCAGGAAGTGTTATCTACTATATCATTTCACTGAACCGTATCTCGGGCTCTTAAAAGGATTTTATCACGGGTGATAATAATGTGAGGCCGAAATTATAGGTCCTTAGAGTTGTTTTTATATATTATATTTAAATTAATTTTAATTCTGACCACTTAGTCTTGCTATAGACTCAGCGTCATGATAAAAAGAAATACTTACATAGATGACTAAGAAGATAAACTAAGCAATATAGGAGGAAACTTGAGGATAAATGAAGGGAAACCTATTTTTTAGACATCAGATTAAAACCGTTATTTACGATGAGTTGACTTACACTCCTAATCATGCATTTCCGCTAACTACCACCGGAAGTGGATCTTACAATAATTATATTAATTTAGACTTTTTTTACTTAAATTTTCATTCTGAATTTGTTTTTAATATTACAAAGGCTTAATCACTAGGAACAACTTTTTATTTTTAATTTATTTCCTCTTTGGAAGTTAGATAAAATAATTTTTAGTAACGTATATTTAATTAATTTTAACAAAACCGGAACCCAACTGTAAACAGAATGTAACTTATTTTAAGAGACAGCCCTCTATAACGGGATACTCTTTTAACGGACAATCTTATTTAGGTCCCGGACACGGACAAATCTAATGCACTTCAACTTCTCAACTACGGAACCCTTCAACTTTGGACGTATAATATAAAACTTAGGAAAAATCAAAGTCTAATTTTCTCTTTGTATTCATTTAATGTTAACCCCTTAACGAACACCTCTCAATAATAAGTAAAATAATTTTCTTGGGGGTTTCCATTTCATAGAAATTTCACTGTATTAAACTACAGAAAAAATAACGGCTAATTAATATTCAGGATGAGAAAAAATATGAAAAGAAGCATAAAATCAAGACTAACATTCATTAAAAAACTAATCCAGCTAAAACTAATTAAAAAATACACCACAACCATATACAACAACCAGATTTGTAGTGGATTCACAAATAATAAGTGACTAATTATAAACTATATCAATCTAACTCAGTCATGACCATCATCTTTTTTCCGAAGAAAATAATAGGATGATGAACATCGTAATTTTTTTGAAGTGACACAGAGAGAATGATTCAATAGAATGAGTAATATGTTTACTAAACAAGAACATCAAATATTGATTTAGAATTGGATACAATGTAAACAAACATATAATTATCTACTGTTTATTGAGAATCAACAAACACTACTTTTATAATATGCAGAGGCTTGATTCGATGAAGATATTAGAAAATAAAAATAAAACAAAATATTCTGCCTGTTATAATAAGCACTAGAGTCAGGATGCAACTCTTTTGTTTGCACGAGATTAGATAAAAGGATTGCTTATTACATAACCAGGCCAGGATGCGCTATCAGGGCTCCATCTGCCATAAAAAAAAATGGGGAACACTGAGTGGAATGTACTCTGCACATGTTCTACAGAAAGATCGAAAATCACTAATCCAGAATCGGCAATTTAGCAAATATTAATTCAGATTCATCTTTTGTCGAACCTTAAATTAAATTAATAAACTTGATCTTCTACGTTAGAGAATGATAGATTCCTTCCAGAGAAACCTATCTCTTCCGTGTAGTGTGCTGGCATAACTATCTTCTACAAGAGGTTTCTTTGTTTGAAAACTTATCATTCTGATTACAATTTATTAAAAAAAAAAAAATACAATTTAATTAATTTTTACTCGAAAATATAAACTATTACATCCCATAAAAAAAAAAAACTAATTTTATATAAGCAGCAGATTCTTGGTCGATTTTTTAATAATCTTTATACAATAATATTTAATATGGTCAAAATGAAAACAAGTTTATTTGAACTTAACTTAATCACATTAAATCTAGAGGCAATACATTCAAACCTGAATATTAAAAATAAATTACCTACTCAAATAAAGATGTTCTTACGAATTTTGCTTACTTTTATTTTCTTTAATCCTAAGCTTTTTAGATTCTTTCAAAACATTTGAATTCAAAATACATCATTTTTCTAAATACTTTCATGATTCTTAAAGGGGTACTATCTATTTCGTAAACTAGTAATAATTATCTAATACTATTAGGCTTCATTATGAACCTGAAACATACTACACGCTGATCCTACTAGTATATCATACACCACTCAACTGATAGTATGATGAGTCATGCTAAGAAAATTTGGCATGACGAAGAGTTACCCCTGATTTCTCTCACATAGGTATCAATTATCCACTCAAAAATAAGACACATCAGCGACTGAATTGAAATGTTGCTGTTTTGTTTGGGCCAAATCATAAGCTCTAATGAGCCAATTCGTCTCGAGTGACCGAACCCCGTAATTTCCATTGTCTTCGTGACATTGGCAGATGAGACCACATAACAATCTTCGTAACAAATGATCTGCAATGAGTGACGATGCTTCCTGTAGTCTTGGAAAGATGTTGAGAAGCAGGCCACGTCACGAGACGGTAATCGACACGGCCGAAAGACCAGGTTCAATGCCATGGGCACTCTCTTGAGCAACTCTGAGTCAGAACCCGACCAGACGCGGCAGTCCACTCAGCATATTCTTAAGACGTTTCTCCACGACTTGTAGTAATGGCCTAAGCTGAGCACCGACGCAGGCAAACTCTATACCATATCCAGGGTCCCCTGCCGCCTTCTTCCTTATATGTGCATCAGTCGCTCCTCCCACGGCTGAGCCCACGTCATCTTACGCAACTACCTCGGCTGCATAATATGCAGTCATCTTGTTAGAATCTCGCAATATATGAATACAACAGCGACTGCATGATAGGCCTCATATGTTAAGAGATGTATAATATTCAAAGGTGCACCTTACGTTAACAAATAATAAATTAAGACCATTCCAACAGCGATTTTTGTTTTTTTTATTTATTAAATTTCACAACTGTACAAAATCACAAGAAGTAAACATTATATCAGAATGATGGAACATGCTTAAAACTACTAAAATCACAAACGCATAGAAGGGATAGCAGAGATTGATTGCTTTACTATAAAATTATCAATATATTAATTTCGAACAGAATCTTCAATGTATGTGTTGTTCAGATGTTAATGAATATATATATATTTACTGATTTGTAACTATAATCGTAAAATAATAGGTTCGCCTTCGAAAGGTATTGATATTTAAGGATTGGGTACAGGAGGAATTTCATATTTTCGAAATAAAGCAAAGCTCTGCCAAAATAGGACTAATATGGATGAGCTAGGATAACGTGGATGAGCTTTTGGTAATAGATCTGAGGTTAGGAGCGTTTGTCAACTAAATATTAATGAAGCGGAGCCGTGTATGAAACTATTGTGCACCTGTGGGCGTATGTAGTGGACCGAATGAGAGAAAATCTAAATGAGGCCATGGACCCACACAACCTCTGAAAACTTCATCAAAGTCGGATAAAAGGTAAGATCAATTACACCCCATAACGAATTGGACTATACACATGCATGAAATGTTTTATTCCTACATGAACACCAAGACCTTCGGTACTGAAAAAGCAAAACAAATAAAGCTAGATGAAACACCACAAGGATGATAATATGTAATCAATAAGTAATTAAGGACAAATAATTTGTTTTATGTATATATATATATATATAGAAGAAATATAATACTTATCAAAAAGTCTTATATTTTTTAGATCAGCTTCTAGATAGTAAGCAATAATTTCTCTTTTTTTCAATACTAATCTCTAACTGATTAGTTATCAATAAGTTTTGCATTATCCGTCTTCATAAGCCTACCTTTTTTTTTGGTACATAAATTTAGCTAAAAACATTCCTTATCGAGCAGCAAAGAAAGAGAGCAGCGAAATATATCTTCGTTTCAATTATCAGTATGATTCATGACCGTCTCACCGGAAGATTGCGTTCGCAATAACTCTTCCAGAGGAACCGAAGAAAAGAAGCGAGATAAGTAGGAAGCCAGGGCCACTCGAGGCAGAAGATTGCAGCTTAACTGCCATCGCTTACAGCGCGCGCAATTCAGAGAGCAAGATGGGATTATTTACATTGAGCACTCTGTGCGTCACCATCCTCGACATCAATCTTACCCGATCGAAGGGGGGAAAGAGGATGGGGGGATGGTGTAGATGGCTGCAATAAATCTGGCAGCTAATAGCACTCGTGCGACACAACCGAGTCATACATACCATTCTCAAACCTGATAAGTGCCATATGTGCCTTATGTATTGAGACCAATACTTAAGGAAGAAATATGTTTTATGTTACTCCATAGAAATCCAGGATTATTCCTCAGTATTTAATTAACTAAAGGATGCAACAGGACAAGACTGAGGACTTGGTTTATGAGTGGCACAAAAACATTTTCACCCTTAATTCCATACAAGCTTTTTTGAACATGTTTTTAATCTGCTACTTAAAGCAGAGTAATAGTAAATTTAAGTTCTACCTTTTTTTTTTTTTTTCTTAGAGCTATCATCTACAGTAATTTGAAACAAACAAGACAAATTTAAATTAAATCACCACGGGTGGTATTTTCCCTAGTAAAACCAAATTAAGAGGAATCTCCATTATGACTATTTTTTTTTTATAAATCTGTACAAATAAACAAAAAAAAAAATACAAAACAATCAATACAGATTCTTATAGTAGATTATAAGAATTTTCAAAACCTACTTAGGATCTCCCTCCTTAAAATATGAACATAACCCCCGAAAAATTCATCGAAAGGTCAGTTCCACTTAAATTTTCTTTATTTTGATTATTTCGGTATAACTAATATATTTTCTAAATATAATAATTTCCTGTTAGACAAGGTGTAATTGTGAAACAGCCAGAAGTAAAAATAGTCAAACTTTATTTCAGAGAATTAGTATAGAAATTTATTTTTTTAAATTTTATTCATTTTAAAAATTACATCCAATATTGGTCACAACATCCGACCAAAATAACACATAAAAATGATGACATAAGTGAAATATAATTATTACAATTTAGACTATTAGGGCATTGTGGAGGCTCTATAATTTTCTAAGCTAGATAAGAACAATATGAATTGATCTCAAGTGATACACCTAATAATAAATTTAACAACTACTAAAATGAAAATAAAGTAAAAAATAAAAATAAATTAAAGGATTTTGAAGTGAATAATTAAGCAGGGAATTAATATAATAAAACGAGATGATAAACAAGATAGTCAAAAGTTCAAGAACGACGAATGAAATATTTTTTTTTTTACAAGATTTTTAACAATAATATTCTAGGAAAATATTATTAATCCAATCAAGATATCATCTTAAAGAAAACAAGGAGTTAAAAGTCGATATATGCACATATATATTAATTAAAAGTTACTTTGTCACGCTTAGAGTTATTTTTAATTAACGCCAGAGTCACTTAGTCACACAGTTTATATGGTTCCACTGAGGAAGCAGATGTCTCATAGTACATTTCGCTATGAGTCCCGAATTAACGGTTTGGGCCACTCAGATTGAGGGAGTGGGGAGGGGATAGAGGGATAGGACTAATGATGCTTAGTCACGACATTCTTTCATCAGGACCAACAAAAAAAAAAAGACTCGTAGTTATATCTAATGTGCATTATCCAGTACAATATAAATCTACATAATTTTCTCCACCTACTGGACACAAGAAAGTTTTTCATATCAAAATCGGACTACTACAATAAATCAACTTCATTCGCAAGGTTAACACAATAGGAATGAAAATACAGGACTTGAAGAAGAGAGAAGTAGATGTCTAATTGATGACGTCCCAGTTCTACTGAATAATACAAATCCGACCTGTCTATCAAATATGTATCCTTCGCCTACTTACCATAAACTTTTCTGGGTCAGCGGTAGATTCGGATGGAAAACAAAAGAATATCAACAGCTGGCACGCTATCTAATTCTAATAAATTAATAACAGCCAAGAAATGATAAAAAATTGCTGAACAAAAATAATTTATGAAACAGAAAAAATATTTTAGTAATTAAAAAAAAATCTAATTTTAATATCTGAATCATTAATAAGAAGTTTTTTAACCCCGAAATCATTATCGAGATTGTATTTATTAGTCTTCAAGTATTCTTTCATTAATAAATTCAAAGTGGACGGTTCAAGTAGTATAAGTCAGAAAATAGTTTACACGCTCTAGAATTCCGATTATGAAATAGTTCAAGGGAATGAAAATACATTTTATTGTGTTTTTTGTTTTTTATTCGTACTATTATATTATAACTGTATTAAAAGTTTAAAAATCCAATTTAATCCTATGATTTTTCGAAAATTCATTTCAGTTTATTTAATAAGAATATTATTATTTTAACGATTAAACTACCTATCTAATCTTCTTTAATTAATCTGGGGATAAGAGTTTAAAATTATTTATTATATTTTCAAAGAAAAAAACCTTAATACTTTATATATCTTTTAATCTTCTAGACAACGTTTCGGAACAACTGTTCATTATCTATCCGCCTTAAATCCTTCCTTTTAAGGGATTTGTCTTGATTATAAATTTTTAAATTATCTTAAGCCATTTTTTTGTGTGGACTATCCATCTACTTGTCAAATATCCAACGGAACGACAAGTAGATTGCTAGTAAAAAAAAAAAATTAATGAGGACAAATCCCATAAAAGAACTATGCAAGACATCAAGTAACTTAGATGGACTAGATAAAGGATAACTGTCCGAAACATTCTCCGGAAAATTAAAATATAGAAGATCAGAAGTATTAATGGTTAAATTGCTTAAAAATAAAATATATAAGAATTAACCTTATCTGTATTTATCAAAATTTCATGTTCAATTCAACGATGTTCGATTTAGTGTAATATTAAAAAAAAAAAAAAGATTGAATAAAAATTAAAATTAAACTCTTTTATTTAACTGTTATAATATTGTTAATGAATTATGGTATTTTCACTAATACATAACCAATCGTATATTAAATTAAAGAAATAGTGTGGTAGCTTACTAGCGCTGCCATCTGTCGGCAGTCACTGTAAGTTTACAGCGTACTTCACAGACAGCAGCACCTGTTCTAGCCGCCACCGCACTTCGGCTGTTTGGTCTTTTAAAATAAAAATACATGGTTTAATGTCATAGCAAGAGAAACTAACAAATAAAAAAAATCTTCCTTATAACAAATGAATAAAGCAGGACGTACATAATAATGACACCTGAATTTATTTTAGTTAAAAAAAAAAAAAAATACAATTTTGTTGAATAAATATTTACTAATTCAAGAGAAAACAGAGAAAAAAATTCTGAAAATAACTGTTAATGGAAATTCGTCAAATGACTTATCCTAAAAAAAATACTAGTTTAAACATAAATCTTTGCCAAACTAATAAACGTCCCGATCAATTCCAATTCAATGTTGTACAAGAAGCTTGTCTAGACACCTTATTGATTCTGACAAGGGCATACCGTTCAACGGAAAACTAAAAATAAAATATTAAAAATATATTGAAAAAGAATAAGAGAAAGTTGTTTCGCTAAAGAAAACAAACTTGAAGAATTTCGATTTACATAAAAAAAAAAATTAATATTGGTAAAAACCCACGACTTTAATTTTTTTTATAATTTGCATGACAATGAATAGTGGCTTTTTTAGTGACTGAAGAATAAAAACAGGATTTTATGACGGAATGGAACAGGTAAAAATAATTAAACCATTCATTCAAGTAATATAAATGACTTAAAAAAAGGAAGTAATGTAAAATACCACATCGAGTTTCTATAACGGTGTGAAACATATGCATACTATTAGCCGACTGTGGCGGATATTTTTACACGAAAGTCGGTTTCTCGCGACGAAGATGTGACTGCGATAAAACGGACATGTACAATTATAGTCGTTAGCAGCAAGCTTTTAGCAGCCGGTAGCATTAACCATCTCGGGTATTATCTGTTTGGTTTGGGAACCATCTATGGTTTGTACTAATGGGTTCGGCCATATACGGTCAAGTGGGTGACCGGGATCTGAAGGTGAATATCTGATTGCAGAACCACTGTAGCTCCATTAATGATACACTAATTATATTCAAATTATCACTCTTTAATAATATGATTTCACAGATAACACTCCCCCCCCTTAAGATTTATGGCATAGATTTATTTTTTTCTAAAGGATAATTATTTCAACAACAAATGAGATATCTAAAATTTACAATCTACCAGGTTATATAACAAATTCTGAAAAATAAGACGGAAATTGGTATTTTTTAAAAATAATTTTCTCGGAGAAATCACCGTTTTATTACTTGTTTATTTTATTTTAAAATACGAATAAAGTTTTGAGCAGTTTGTCTCCTATCCACTTCATTGTTCTACAAAATAATTCACAGCTAACAATATTATACACCATATAAAAATTATATAAGAAACTCCAAGTATTAAGTTATTTAATAAAGAAGGTTTTACAACTATATATTAATTTATAAATCCACAAATGTTTCAGATTAGGCCAAGAATTTAATAATAATTGTTTTATTTTAAAGAAGAAAACAGTTTAAATTAGGCGAAAGATGTAAAGATTAGAAAATACTTGAAATCTATTTAAATAACAAAAAAAATATAAAGATGTGAATTTTTAAACTTATATAGGAGGTTTTAAGCTCTTTATAACGTTGTTATTTGTTGTGTTTTTTTCTCTCAATTTTAATGTGATAATTGTTTTAAGATTAACATTTAAAGTATTATAGTTATGCTGAAAAGGGACATTTCACTAATTTGAGTGTTTCACTAATTCTTGAATGAGCACAGGTAGCGGAAATCCGCGTCTGTGATCTGCATAATAAAGCTTAATTAAGAAGCTAATATTTCTTTTTACAGTTTTGAGTCATTTTTTTTTTTAAAGCAGTGGTCATAAAAGGTTCGTGAGACGAAGCCAAAAAGGGAACCCTTCCGCTCCATTAACTATTGTGTTGTTTAATTAAAAACTATGTAGTTCATGTAGTCTCAGCAGATATTGTCTATATTACAATTTATAAGCGTGGTAAAGATTAAACACAGAACAAGTACGTTTAATATCAGAAACTGTTTTGGTAGAAGTAGCAGCTTAGCACGATTACTAAAAATAACAAACAACATCTAGAATCATAAAGTATACAATACTAAACATAATAAAACACTCCTATAATTTACTATTCCTTTCCTATACAACAAATAATGAAAAAAATATTTAAAATCCACAGCGACATCAACATACTCTAAAATTAAGTTCTAATCCGTTAAATAAATTTGGAATTAATATATAAATTTTTTATAACAAAAATCGGCTACTATATTCAAAATAGTAAATATAAGATCGCATGTTTTAATTATATTATAATGTCCTAATATGTTTAAACAAATTTTTAACAGTTTTTTGTGCTTTTCTTGCTATTAAGATTTGAATAAATACGCTCTGACCATAATTTATAAGTTAATTTATTACAGCATAGTTTTGAAGACAAAAAAAAAGTGATTCCCTGCTCATTCCGAATATACCCTTTTCTTGAAACTACTTCTAGATCAAAAAGAACAGCTTAGATGTCTGTAAGCGATGTCAACATGAGCAAATTCTACGCGATACAGCTTTCCATAAATAAAATACTAGCAATTAATCAAGATAACATTAAATAATAAAAATAATTTCAGTACAAGCCAATCATACCTTGTATCTATCATATTAACTGATGGTTACTATCACGAGAGTGAGTAATGACAGAAGATAAGCTAGGCATAACTTGTTCCAAACTAAATATCAACACCTTTCCCCAACACAGCCTAAATTATTAAAGCAACATTACTGAAAGAGGTATATATCACATGCGTCAATATTATTGTTAAAATATGCTCCTCAGGCGGTCAATATATTGACGAAATCCTATATTGACCGTGTAAGAGAAATTTTAAGGCATGTGTTTTCAGCAAAAACATAAACAAAGCCGAATTGAAAGATGCATATAATAATTTACAATATTAAATATTATATTAGACTTAAAATCAAGGCTTATGAATACAACAGGTCCATTTAATCAAATAAGGTATGCACAAAATATACGTTAAAGAAATATCATTTTTTATGCACATTAAATAAATATATTTCATTCTACTCAAGTGCAAACAACAATAATGTTACTCATTCAATGTATTTCATTAAAATAAATATAAATTATAAGAGAAAGGAAAAAATCCAACAACTGAAGACACATTACTAGCAGATATTTTTCTATATACATATATTATTCATAAAAACGACAAATATTATAAATTTTTAAAAGCAAATAAAATAACCCTGTGGATTAGATCTGTATTTAGATCTAAAACTCTAAAAATAGCTCTAAATTATTTATATATAAAACAAAATAGTAGGTTCAATAAGTTGCAAGATCGTATTTTCTTTATAGGCATAATTCAATATTTTGTCATAAATATAAGAAATAAGATTAAAAAAAAACCGAATACTTAAACAAAAATTGAAAATAGGCACTGTTGCGTAGTATTATAAATAATAGTATACCTGATATGGCCCGAGAAAAATACAATCAGAAAGAATTTAAATTAAGAATTTAAATAAAATAAATGTTCTTTCTTACTCACGGCATTAAATCTGCATACACAAGAATTTGCAACACTTACCTGGAAAAACAAAACAACTAAATTAAAATATGTTTTACAAATTACATAAGAAAATACATTTTCCGATGAAGAGAATATATTTTAAAATAATAATAAAATGAAATAGCCTAAATGAAAACAAAGGTTGTCAATCTTTTTAATTCTAGGTCAGTCGTCAGCAGGCCTCACATGGAAAGAAAAACAAGTTTGTCGCATTGCAGGGACCATTTTAAGAAGTTATAGCAAGTCCACTTTCTTTTACAAAAAAAACAACAAAACTTATTGTTTATTAAGAAATATGTTTCTTAGCGATCGTGTAACTAACATACTACCAAGTAGAGCTTTTACCAGTTTCACTGACAGTGTCATGAAAAATTAAAATAAATCATAATCAAAATATTATCCGTAGAAATCGAAGTTTGTGTATAGATATTATATAAATCAATTTGGACTATCCCTACAATTAAGAAATGCTTTAAATAAAAGATTCTTCCAGAAGAGAGACTTTGGATAAATTAAAATTCTTTCTGAACGCACTGATTTATTTCATAAGACAAAGTGATTAGATTTTTAAAAAATGAAAGTTTATTAACTGGAAAACAAAACTGCATTAATTTAAATGAACATCATGTCACACCTAAAATAGATAATCCACTCTCATATTAACCTATAATAATTGGAATCATAACTATATTTTATTTAATTTTTTTTTACTTTTTACAAAAAAATCCTCATTTTCAGAGTTAGTAAAATTAACTTTTAACAGCTATAATAAATAGCAATCAATTTTATGTTTTAAAAGGTTCGCAGGTGACTCTTCAGACTCTTGTAAGAGAACTTTGTAACCAAGACATACTCCTGTGACTGTAGACCAGCGAAGAATGGACGACTTGTATTGAGGATACTCCGCCCACGGAACCACAATCACGGTAGAATCATCCATCTTAGGTTTTGTCTCTGCTATGGTGGGCGGTATCCATTTATTCATGGAGTCACTATTCAATAAGAGAGTATCGTGATGTGTTCTGTTATCGGTTTTATTGTGACACTGCTCTACTGAATGTGTACGTGACGAAGCGGTTAAGGAGTGGCGAGTGATCTTAGTACTGATGGACTAGCAGGTAAGTGTTTTTATCGATGGATTGTAATCATTAGATGCATTGTATTTAAATTGGTTTAATGTATTTCGAAACATTTTACCTTTTTTTTATTAATAAATCAATTAATCACCTTAATGAATGAACTAGAGCGATAAAAACTTCCTATCCCGATCAAATGTTCCTAATAATTCAAAATAAATTTATTTAAAAAAAAAATCAAAACAAAAAAGTGTTCCCTTGTACATGTCCTCCTCCCCAATCAAATATTCATTTTATACATATTAAGTATTAATAAAAAGATTTTTCACTATTACTAAAATATATGGACTAATATTCAAACTATGAATAGGCATAGTGTGAACTACAACAAAAGGATATATTGTTTATTATATATTACATCTAGGTATAAAGTATATAAATTAAACCTAGAGTCTTTAGAAGTTTCACTGATTACAATAGATGAGCAGTCAAGTCAAACAATTTTATTAAAGGAATCAAATCAATAAAGGCATAAAAATATATATCAAATTTTGAATCGATTAAAAAAAAAAAAAAAAGAAAGAAAATGAAGAAAAAACTAACACTAACAACCAGCATCAACTTAAATAAAAAAGTATAATCAACAGAAACGTATAAATAATAATACTAGCAGAATTTGAAAAATATAGAAATAAAAAAATCTGATTCCATATGGGCCCTAACGATAATTAATAATGTCGAAAATCTTACAATAATAAAAAACTTAAATAATTTACAACGATATTTCGTATATTGATCAACTGGAAAAAACATTATAGCAAGTACTAGGTGACAGGAATATCAAAGGCCGGCGCTAGAGACAGGCAAATCCACATTGCAGTCAATCATTGCGGGTCTAGCCTGACGACGCGCTTTTCAGGCAATTATAACCAAGGTATTGTACAGGACACTTTTACAGTTTTATGAGAATAGGTCTAGGTCTAGAATTATAAGTTTTATGGTTTATATATCTCATTTTAATCCCTGGCCATTTAAGGGGAAAATGCCGAAGAAATTAACATAAAACTAAATAAATAAAAGGAAAAGAAGTACCTATTATGAAAAATAAATCACTTTAAAAAATATAGAACATAATTTTAGCCTTTAAAGTTAAAAATTTACTATTGCAATGAATTTGTGTTTACATGGTTCTGTGACTATAGTAAACAAAACTATTGTCATAACAATCATAGAAATACGGAAAAAATTATCATCTTCTGTAATCAATTATCAATTTTTTTTAATGCTAACAATAAGGTACGGTTGAGGAATTATTTGTTTTTTTTCAGAATTTGTGCCCTGTCAGACTATATTAATTAGAACGTTTTCTAGTTGATATCAAAGATCACTAAATGCTACTTAGGTATAACTATAGCAACCAAATTGTTAGTGCCGTTTTAAAGAAAATGATTAAAGAGTAAAATATATAATATTAAATGAGAACTTCAGAAAAATCGAATATAACGAAAAAATTGGAATAATCTCAGGCATGAACGCACCTTGAAAATGCAATTTTTAGTTTTGAAAAACCTTTTATTTGTTAAGCTGTTCACAGGCACACACTCAACCATTTTTTAATTTATAGTTACAGAACCATAAAATGTGTATTTCCGATGAAAACTCAAATCACAAATTTTTAAATATTGTAATACTTTTTACTATAGGATTTTATCATCACATGAATTTATGATGAAAAACGAATCACATGCGCCTCCATAACTTTGGGTAAATTTTTGCTTCTTCAAAGCAAGGATTAATATATCCACAGAGAATATTTTTAAATGATCACAAAAAGGAATCCAACTTGTAAGTAGCAGCAGTTAAGGTCAACAAACCCTAAAGGGGCGCTAAGATCGATGCATGCACTATTCCGAGATGCGTCACGCTATCACTAACAACGGCCAACGGGTCTGTTTGACCTTAGCCTAAGCAAACTGGCTACTATCTCTTGGGCAAAGCAAATTAATAATAACATGCTTTACCCAAGTTAGCAAGTTATAATATGGCTAATCCAAAGAGTATGATCAGGAAACAGAAATCCACCAACTAACCTTTTAAGAAACCCTGAAGGAAAAACATGAAGATTGGACACAGAAAATAAAACATGGTAAATTGAAGAAATAAGGTTAAGGAAGAGCCGAAGGACTATAATGCCATAATAGTTTGGCATATAAAAATTCATTTTTGGTATTAACATCTGGTGGGGGGGGAGGGAGTGGTAATAGGGAATTGTCCGGTAATAGGGGCTTTCCCAGCTCTGCTGATTCTTCTTACCAACCCCTAGCGGCTCCCAGAGGTTTCCGCCAAGTACTGAAAAGGTGAGAGAGTCAAGATTCATTTCATAAGACCGCCGAGAAATAAATATTAACTGCCACAGGAGTGAAACGAATCAACGTTCTCAACCGGGCGCTCTGGGACCTACGCTCCTACCCGCACGGCCGTCACATAACAATGTAACTTTTACATGTAAATATACCTAAAAACACATAATTCCTTATATCTATTTAATTCGATGTGTATTAAACCTTTTACTATCAACTGTTCTTGCTCAGTACACAGCAAAAACATAAGTAATCCAGAGAATCCTTTCTCTTAAAATAAAAATTAAAATTCCCAATAAAACAAAAACTACATCAAATTTAGAAAAAGTACTAGTGCAATTGAATTTTGAATAAACTTTTGTATTAAAATATTAAATTTCAAGTAATCACTAAAAAAATATTTTCACAATATTAAAAAAAACCTTTTACCATCTAAAATATATTTTAAACCCACCAAATCATTTGGAGGATTATAAAATTAAAATAATAATAATTTAGGGGGAAATTTGTTCGAAGTTATCTAAATAAAAAAAATGAAATTAAATGTATTTATAATTCTAAATTAAAACCTAAATCTTAAATCCTACCCTAACCGTTTAATTATATCACTGTCTAAAAAAAGAGGTATATTTTATTATCATTAGGAATAAAAAAAAATATGTTATTGAATTTATTAATTTTTAAGAGAAAACTAACAACATATGAGCAGTATTAAAATAACGAGGTATCCTAAGGACGCCATAAAAAACGCTTTATATTTATCTCACGAATCCTTTTACAAGTAGTTATTGGAAAACACTTACGAATTATCGAACACATTTACTCCAGGTTAGGACAACCTCCACATCTCTCGAGTAACAACTGTCAACTCACATAGAGCACACATACAAGGGTACATGCCCGCAATACTAGCAACTTTCATTTCAATTAACTCTCATAGAACGCGATAGGGCACCCTGTCGAGATAACTACGATCATGGAGGAGAGGTAGTATCATGACTCATTACGAAGAAAGCTCCAGCGACAGATCGGCCAACTTTTTCTTCCTTTCCAAGACGCTCACCCTCATTTGCGGCGGCTGCCGATAAAGGAGTACCCGGAGGAATTTCACCTTCTAATAATTCGGAAACCGAAGGTCCTTGAAAGTCTTTCTGATGGAGCGGCAGAGTCTTTCGAGAGGAAGAATCCAAATCGGATAGTGAAAGATTAGGCGGCAATTTCGATTGGTATTCAGGATGAAGCTAAAAAGAAAGTACCTCTGACTAATTTTTATTGCTCAATTTATCAGAGGGAAAAGGTTCGGGATCTATCCCACCTACAGTTATCCATAAAAGAAAGGTAACAATTTAGTTTACCTCCGAATAGATACTTCCTTAAAAATTTTAAAGTGAAAAATATAGAAAGATGATCCAAACCGGAATATGCGCCTACAGCGGGCCTCTTTCGAGTATAAGTGTTGAAAACTAAACATAGGAGCATGAACAATATATTACTAGCAAGGGTAGTTATGGAGAGAACTAACATCAGGGTATGACGAAGGAAGTGAAATTTGAAACCTAAAATCTGAAAGTGGTGTTACGAAAGTTTTTTGTTTAATTTATCATCATCATTCCTGAATGAAAATAAAAAAACAAAAACATTTGTTTATCATTCTGTAAGTAATACGTAGTCTTAGTGAATCAGAAATTTAGCGACCGTTTATAACGAGATGAGAAATGAAATTACAAAAAATGTTGCTTTTTACCTTAAGTGGACCCTTTTGTATTCTTAAAAAGGATCTCTCATTTTCTCTGGAGAAGTAGGAAATTTTCTTTATCATTTTTTCCATGAGTTTTTTTTACTGAATGTTTTAAATAAAAATTAAAGTAAAAATCAAGAATATATTAATGCTGCCCACTTTAAAACCAATTTTCACGTTCTAAATGTTTTAAAAAAATTCGGTAATTACAAAAATAAATTTAATAATTTTTTTCACCAAAGAACCTCATCATAACTAGTTATATTTTGCTTAATACTATTCACTTTTAACATAAATTCCTGTCCCTTGTCACAGCCAAAACGGATTTTTTTTTTATTCAACAGATCAATAAACAAAAGTAAATTAAGTGAAATCTCAAAAACCTTTTTGATCAATTATTGAGCATTCTCTACTTAAGATATTTGAGGACAAATATTAACAACAATAACAATGTCAAAATCAAAAACAAATATAAAAATTAATTAATTACTTAGGCCCAACATAAAAATGACACTCCGCAGAAGCTGACCTTCCATCGAGGAACTATTGTGCCGCAGTGCCGAGGGCTGACCCGCTTGGCAAAGACCTATTCCAACGCCAGAGACATTAAATTCTGTTTTATCGAGCCTTTACGGAATTAATTCCCAAGCGAAGGTTGCACGACTAACAATTTGGACCGGACCTCAATCAGCGGCACAAGGTTATCTTTAATCCTATTTTCCCTTATCGACCGTGCTCTGTCCTTACACAATACCACCGCAGGGCTTCGTCTTGGAATACAACGACCACGAATATAAAAAAAAAAAAAAAAAAAAAAAAAATGAAAAAGACCTTTGGTATAAGATAAGGCCAACTTTGTTCTGAGGTTGGAAAAACAGTTTTAAAAATGCAGAAAGGATGTGGTTGGCTTATCACAGCTGCGGTTCCGAGATAGTAGACAATCGGAAGCGTTCTACGGTCTCAACACGTCCGCTTATCTTAGCTAACGGATCACTGGGTGCTTTAAAGGTTACACAGGTTACATACTTCTACTATTAAATATTTTTTAGGTTTACTATTACTAATTATTACTATTTCATTATACAATTTTAATACATAAAATTAAAAAGAAAAAAAAGGTCGTTCCCAAAATAAATTAAATTAAAAATAATTTCATTTGTGAGTTCCCTAGCGTAGTATTTTAATTTTTTGTTTTGTTTATAATTATATATTCTCTCTTTTTTTTTTTTTTTTTTTAAGTTGGTAAAGGTATGAAAGAAAAAAAAGTACCAAAAATATAAAAGTTAATCCGTACATCTCCAAAGGAAACAAAAA
The DNA here is from genome assembly GCF_000696795.3 of Halyomorpha halys. Classification (NCBI taxonomy): domain Eukaryota; kingdom Metazoa; phylum Arthropoda; class Insecta; order Hemiptera; family Pentatomidae; genus Halyomorpha; species Halyomorpha halys. The sequence goes on along the minus strand of NW_027108374.1, from coordinate 159,628 downwards.
TATTTCAAATTTACACATTACTAACTTAATATAAAATAGGATATAGGTAGACTGTTTTAATTTGAACAATTTAATTCATATTACATAATCCAGACAGTCTCAATAATCATTCTTATAGGTGGGTATCCAAAAACATCGTATTTGTCTCCATTTAGAAAACTTAAAATTAAATCAATTTAATACGAGCACATGCTACAATATGTAAAATAAACTAAGTGTTATCCTAATATAAGTCAATAACAATGATACTTGAGACTGACTGACTCAAATGTTTCAATTATTTTAATACTTCAAATTTTTATTTTAATTAAATGAAACGCCAGTTCTAAAATATGGTAACGGAATTTTTTTATGAATTGAAATTTTTGACATTACCACATTTATTAAAGCTGATTTCAAAATTTATTAAAAATATTCTTTAATGTGGTTTCTCAATAGAATAAATTTCATATAAAGTTATGGTAAGTTTAAAATAAAAAATTGTAATTAATAAACATTTTAAAAGTTTTGAGTTCGACAGTTAACATATTTTACAATCAACAGCCTCAAATTTACAATACAATTTTCTGAAACCCTTATTACGAACTGGTGAAACAATTATGGTATAAAGCACTAAAAGAAAAAAAATACAAGTACTTAAATGAAACATGAACAAATAAATGGAACCAGTCTTTTTAAGTGAGAGGCTTAAATATATATTGCATCCAAAACAAGATGAACCGAAAAAAAAGGCATAGCCATGAGTAAAAATAAATTTAAGATACAATATTTTCGAATAAATATTACAAATAAAATCCTAATGTAAAATTTGTTTTAGTGAGTAAAATAAAACATGTATTAACAAAAAGAATGTCTACTTCAATGTGTTTGATACATTAGAAGAATATGTTATCTATCTAAATTATTATTGAAAAAATCAATCCAGTTTATTAACTTAACGAGAAACTTTTCACAAATTATTAAGTACTCGAAAGCTACTTAAGTTATAAAGTCATCATTTACGTTTTTTAATTCTAATTAAATATGTCCGTGAAACTTAGTGAAAGTATTCCGCGGAATTATTTTTCATCTAAAGAAAAACTAAGAGAAAATTTGTTGCATAAATAGGAGGTTGCAAAGGCTGATTGCATTACCATGGCTAAAGGAAAATAGGTTTGCACCATACCATGCCAAAGGAGTGGAGGCTTAAAAAATACACAAGGAGCAAGCAACAAGAAGTACTGGACAAATAATTAATTATTTATTTATTTTCGTAATAAATCTTACTAATTGTATTATTATCGTATATAAACTAATTTATTATTCCTAAAAAAAAATTATAATAAAGTTTTTAAAAAATTGATATGGATGGATAAAGCTAGTTTCAAAAAAAATAAATTATTTTGTGTCCTGATTGTCTATTTATTCCTGGTTAGGTCATTCCTGGAATAAGGAGTAATTTCATATATTTTTATGTACAATGCCAGTCATAACTGTAAAAGTCAAAACTATAATAACACACTAAATTATTGTTTGTTGATTAAAAGATAATTTAAAATAGCTTGCTTAGCTCAAATTAATATCACAAGTAAGTAAAAATATTGCTAAACTATTGATATGATTAATTTTATTTTTAATTTGCTGTGAAATGGATATAAAAACTAATGTATTATATTTATTGCAAAACATTGAAATTGATTACAATAGGGTTTAAATTCAATTACCAAATAAATTAATGAAATTGATTATCAGAATCAGTAAATGCAACAGATTTAAAAAAAAAAAAAAAAATAATATACGGAATAGGTACCCAATAAAGGAAGTTATTAAAATATTTTAACAAATGTTATTTAAAAGAATAAATCATAACTTAGAATTAAATAAAGATCGCCAATTTCCTCACCAGCTTCACACCTCAACAACACGAATCTTAAGATGAAAAAAAAAATACACGATAAAATGGGAAAATTCTTTTCGCGTGTCTGTTAGGGAAGTTTGTTTAATTGTCATGTAAACGCAACACGACGTCACGAGAATAGCTCATGACAAGAGCAAACACTTCTGAGAGTTGTGCACGGAACTGTCAACAAAGCACGCTAGGATGTATCAGCTGTTTAATCGCTTGTTCCATTAAAAATAAATAAAACTGAATGTATGATGTTTCTGCCGTCGGGCTGGAAGGACAGGTTTATGGAAAACATGTGGATGGGGTATTTGGATTGGCTGGTACAAGCTTGTCGGAATTTGTGGTTAATATACTCATGTGTCGGTTTTTGGTACAAATCAAAGAGATGTCAAGAGCTACTAATGCATTCACACCATAGTACATGAATATCAATTTTTGAAAACTGTCAAAGATACGTGCACTCTCCGTATTTTAAAAAGTTAAATAATAAATCCAAACTCAATAATAAAAAATTAGCTCAAGTTTCAAATAAGACTGCATATCGCCATTTACCTATAATATCGTGTAATTCTGAAAAAAACCTTCCCTTGCAATTTAAAATAAAAAAACTAAAAGTAATGCGTCATTGTGGAGACATATCTAAATAATTGATATATCAACAAAACGATGGTTTATATCAAAGTCTCTAGAATGACGAGTTGATTTTTAAAGTATAAAATCGTATTATTGATTTTTACATACTTATTGTGGTATCACAGCTTAAACAACGATATTTTAAAATTCAATGAATTGGAGGAGGGTAATTTTTTTTTCATGTAAATTAACTTTTATCAGCATATTTTCGATTAGCACAAATATACTTTTTCATAAAAAGGGTTATATATCAAAGTAACTAAATGAACAAATATCTAATAAAAAATACCAAAACTGAAGTTGAATTCAAACGTATCTCTTACTATGGAATCTACCATCTCCATTGACAATCTTTAAGTTTTCTTTTATAATGCCTCTTTTTATTTTGCTCATTTTTAAAAACAAAAATAGTTTAATATAAACAGAAGCGAGTACGTACATAACGATTTTTGTTACTTTTTTTTACTAAGCGTAAATATATTAAGGACAATGTAATAAATATTCCGATAAAATTAAGAAGGTGTAAAAAAATATTGCAAATATATAAACTGATTTATTTTCTTTTAAATATCTATTTAAACGGCACAGTATAAAAACAACAACTCGAAAAAATTTACTCGAAAAAGTTTATTATGCCAAAAGTGCATGCATTCAAATAACATAGAATTCAAAAGTAACTGAACTGATTTCACTCTATATAATTAGTTTTTATTGCATTGTAAATTAACTGAGAACACCTAAAAATAAATAATATCATAAAAATTTTTAGAGCAAACAATATTAAATAAACTTTCCCTCCCTCCCTCCCCCCTCCCGGCTACTATATTACTGAATAATCGATATGGTTATAATAAAACAAACGACAAACAGACCGTAAAGTTATTAAAGACTGTTCCAAATCGTAGGAGACCCTCCCTCCATTTTCGTACGTGCTAAGGACAGCAAAGAAAATTGGCCAGTGGGTTTGGCCCATTGTAGTCGATGCATGAATTGCGACACATGGCCATGCATCTTCAAACAATGACATTTATAACGCAACTTATTTAGGACGGATTTGACCAGTTATCTGACCGTCTACCTGATACGTGATATGCGTGTAGAACTCTTGAAGCGTGACAAAACTCTCGCTTAGCCGAGAGTTAATTTCGTTAAAATGTGATTAATTAAAAATATTTTTACATTAGTTAATCACTATTTCGATATTAATTTTTTTTTTTAAATAGTTATTTTTTATAATATATTTAAGGCCATTCACAGCTATTCAGATGTTTGCCTATGCATAGTAACAAAATGACGGAAACATTAATATCATTAGATTTTATGCTAGATGATATCACCTGACTTTCAGAAATAGTTTAAATATTGTATATGCAACTATATGAATTTTTTAAAATATACTTCTCTTCTCTTTAAACTATAACCATAAAGAAGCACATTATAACTTCTATATATTTCTTAGAACAATGGGTCTCAGACTTTATACAGGATTATTCACGGACAGACTGAAGCATTTATTTAAAAACATTGCAAGACATTTTTAAATAATAGGATATCATAAAATATAATATATACTAATAAAAACATATAAAAAAGTAAAACATCCATGTTAAGCGAAAATATCACTATAATAAGCTTATAATAAAAAAATTAAATATATTTATATAGATGAGATCAGTCTTCATTAAGAATGCTGGTATGAAGCAGTCTTCATTAAGAAAGCAAGTCTTCAGCCAACCGCTAACGTTATAATTTATATATAATTACCTCATTATAAAAACAAATTAATGGGTGTCCTGTTATATATAATTTTTACAGTAAACTGAAAAAATAATTAAAACTGTTGTAAGGTACATGGAGTCAACAAAATAAAAAAAATCAATGACAAAGAACTAAGAAACATTATTTTACTATGAAAAGATAGAATATAATAATTTATACTAATTTCATATTTTTTCAGAAAAATATAGTTATAAATTATGTATTATTCCGCAAAACCAATCAAGCGTTTACTAGTATCATTAATTAATTGATTTTAAATAGCTATTAAACTCTATGCATAAATCCCTAGAATTAATGCATATAATAAAAAACAAACAAGAATAGTGAGGTTAAAACATTAAACATTTTCAGGGCATGAATTACAAACTATTTTTATTTTTTTTTAAGATTTACCTCTTTAATAAAAAGTTGTATTACATATATTAAAAACTAATACTAAATATTAATAATGATATTAGAAAGAGGTTTTATATGTGATATAATTACGAATATTACGGTATATAAATAAGTTTGAATGTACAAATGAGATCGATTCCACAGAGGGAATGAAATATGACATCTATCGACCCTCAGCCCAAACATGTCAATTGGAATATCCCTTAACCAAATAAAAACAGATTTCAGGAGTTTTTCTTTAAAAATTTTTATTTCATGGTTGTTTAACGACACCACACCAGTAATTAAGTTTTATAGTACAACCATTAAAGTATAAATTACCATAACGGTTAAATTCAACCATCACTTCAAACTTTTACCATTAATACTGGAAGAAAAAATGCTCAACGCCTTATATTTAAAAAAGAATAATTTAAAATTCAATAGAAACCTTTGAACGTTCATAATTAAGCAAATAAACTAATTTCCACTAAGACAAGCTTTGAAGTTTTATCTTCGCTGTTAATAACTTATCGAAATTGAAATTTGGAGAAACCTTGAAAATGTTATTTTATTTTTTTGCCAATAACATGATTTTTCAATTATTGAGGAAAAAAAATATTGAGAGGTATAAATTTAAAGAAAATTATATGGAGAAAAAAAAGTGGCTTATAAATGAAAAGTCTAAAATCTCATACTTTTTCCTCAGCGATATGTTCTATCAATGAAACTTTTTTTAAATTACCACAAATATGCCAAAAGAGTTTGACATAATAGAACCCTTTACGTTCACAGTTTTTCAAAAACCAACTTATATTTCAAATGAAGGATAAATATTTTTAACCTTTTTAAAGGTAAACAAATTTTATTGGCCTTTCAATTAATGCTATTTAAAAATCAAAATTATTATAATTTAAAGCCAATTATTTAAAAGTTAATGTATAGATGAACAGATTCTGCTCTCATTTATTAAGTTCTAAAAAAAAATTAAATTGAACATAACATCGCTACTCGATGTTCAAATGATGCTTCAATTGTGAATTAATGTTATCCATATTTAAAGACGGCAAATTGGTAACAAATTTGGTATTAGTATTCTTTACACGCCATCGGCACTAGGAAGCTCCATCGACCTAGAGACAGCAGGGGATCCACGTGGCATCGACCAAAGAGGTCTTGGCACCGTACGACCTAGACAGAGCTCTACTGTTCTATACCACTCAAGGAAGAACCTCTATCCACCACATCTCAGAACCATACAACATGAACAAAAATAGAATAGCTCAAAATAATTAATTATAAATAATAACATAATAAATCAACTCAATTCAGTTACTTAAAATATAACGAAAGTGAAAACTTAATAAAATGAAACAGTTCAACCAAGAACTGACTTATAAATACTTCTTGGGCAAAAATACTTCAATTATCGAAACACTTAGGTTATTGCGCCCGGCATGATAAGGACTTAACTGCAAGAGATCATTATAACTGTAAATTTTTGGTCCTCCAAGTCGGATAAGTGCAATTCATAAATCAGTAATTAAATGTATACATTACATTTCTATGACTTAAACACTGGTTCTTAATCATTAAATGATTCTATTCAGTATGTTATGGTACTTGAAGTAAAAAAAACTAAAACTAAAAAAAAATGTTTCGTCATATAATTAATGGAAAAAAAAATTTTTCTCTGATGTTTATTATATACGCCAGGATAATAAAGAATATAATTATAAACCATAAGTTAAATGAATTAGAGGTCAAACCAACCTGGAAAAAAATGAATTAGAACCGCCTCAGCAAAAGTTGAAACATCGCGAATAGATATTTATGTTTATTTAAATAATAAACATATAATCAACGAAACCGATATCATCGCAGACTCACATAACAACTCATGCTAATATAATTATGGGTTGTGTCATGCAGATAACAGGCTTAATTTATGGCAAGATATCAAGAACTATCATACGCTGAATTGTAAACTTCCGATTAGGTGTCGATTCCGTGTTAATCTCATGTTATATATAAGAAACCCAATTTTCTTAAAACGAGGTACGCTAATAGCTTCTTAATATTTTTATTTATTAACTTTTTAAAGGGAAGGCCTTGTTTCTTTACATTCCCCGGAGTTTAATTTTTCCGCATTGCTTTTGATTATTTTAATTTTATTTATTTAAATTACACAATAACATAAACCAAAAATACTTTTAAAAAAAAATACCTCGAAGAAGTACTTATAAAGCCTGTGTGAGTCACTTACCCGATGATGTTAAATAAATTGTCCTTCATCGGAAGATTCTATTGACATTTATTTATCAAATCCATGGACCCTCAAACGCAATCCGCTTGAGCCAACGGTAAACAATAATCCCTGATCCCTGCTAATCAATCTGCACACAGAATATTAACCACTTCAGAAACCACAGAGGAATTCATAATGACCGTTAGAGCTTACATTAAAACAATAATACCCGACGATATTATCTCACTAATTAAGTACTTCATGTTAACGGCAAAGAGAGAGGAATTACAAGCATTCAGCGATGCTTTGGCTAATTTTAAACTTTGTTGAGGTTGCTTAATTACTAGGCTCGCTTTAACGCAGTAAGCAATTTACATCTTATAGTATAAATTATCATAAGACTTCCTCTATTATGAGTAATCATTAACTGTAAAGCACAGCTTGAGCGGCCACTAGAATTTTAAATGTACAGTAGTAGGATACTTCAACACACTTGATGTACCACTAACAAATTGTTAAAAATAGTGCAGCGAAATTAATTAAAAATTTCGAATAAATCCATACCAGTCCGTTTGATTCTACTTGTACCGGATTAATATTAAATATTATTCAAATAATAAAATAATAATTTTTCCACGATCTGAGCAGGCTGGGATACGGAGCTAATGACCATTAGCGCATGAATAATAATGAATACCTTTAAATTGTACTCCACTAACTTAAATGGTCTAAAATGGTTAACAAAGGTCTTCCCCATAAATATATTTCCCATAAACAAGAATTAACTTGTCCTATTGCTTCTAAACATCGTTTAGATACGCTGATCGGTCTCACGTTGTTTAAGTTCAGATAACGGAACCTAAAAAAGCTATTTTTTTTCCTCAGACACAAGCCTGATTGTTTACTCTGTTCACTTCTTATTCCTGTGAAACATGAAAAAACTACCAGGAATAACAGGATATACGCCTCCTTGACCAAAATGGGTTGAACGGTCGATTATCCTGGAGACACATTCGAAAGATTAAAGTCAGGAATCTTTTTTCTATCAACTACATTCGGTGAATGTCAAAATGATTTAAATAGGCACCTATGAGCTATAGCCATTCTTAATGTAATACATACATGAAGTAATAAAAGCGAAACCTCATTGTACAAGAGCCCAAGAGAAGAAAAAAGGCATTTATTTTACCCCAAATTTTTATTACTTCAATAAAAACTATGTATAATTATAAGTCGAAATAGATGAGTCTGCCAAGTATTGGTAAGGGGGAATCAAAAATGGGAGATTTTTAAAAACGTTAAAAAAAATTATTTTTCATCCAGAGCTTTAAATCTTTAAGACTACCAACAACACTATAAAACTTAAGAGAACATCATTCAAAGTAGAGTAAATTTTCTAAAATATGAGCCCTAATAGAGCTATTTGCATTCAATAATATTCCAGATATATCTTTTTAAAAAGCAACATTTCATAAAAAAATGTACTGAAAGATTAGTAGTAAGTGAATTTATTTTGAGAAATCCATATCTTTATGGGTCTAATATTTTAGAAAATTTAAAACCAACGGCAGTTATTTTAGATTACTTTAATAAAAACTATATATAATAACTAGTAATAATAAATGGGTCTGCCAAATATAGATAAGGGGAATAAAAACTGGCGGTTGTTTAAAAACGTTAAAAAAATTAATTTTTCATTCGGAGCTCCGTAACTACCAATAGTACTAGAAAACCTAGAAAATTGTTTCAAGTAGAATAAATTTTCTAAAATACTACCTATAGTGATATAGATTTATCATAATATATTCACTTACTCCTGAACTTTCAGTACATATTTTTTATGAAATATTGCTTTTTAAACTATTGAACGTACATAGTTCTATTAGGGCTAATATTTTAGCTAATTTACTCTAATTTTAATGATTTTTTCTTAGGGTTTCTACTGTTGTTGGAAGTTTTAAAGATATAGATCTCAGAAGGAATTTTTTTTTTTTACATTTTGAAACATCCGCCATTTTTTATTCCCCTTCATATAATTGGCAGACTTATCAATTTTGACTAGTAATAATACATAGTTTTCATTACAGTAATAAAAAATTGGGGTGAAATAACTGCATTTTTTTTCCCGGCTCTTTTTTATCAGAGAATAGAGAACATTATAAATAGAACTAACGTCTTAGGAGAATTAACTTAAAAACCTTGTCATTAAAACATTAATTTTATACTACAAGCTAAGGATCGATAAGAAACGAGAAAAAAAAAAGAGGGGGGGAGGAAGGAGTCATAAGAACCAGGAAAACTAAAAAAAAATAAAACTCAAGTGTGGCTTCAGAGAGACAAAGAAGGCTTCTTAAGCCCGTATCTTATACACCGAGCATATGCCATCCCATATGGGGATCTCGACTGCTATAACACGAGGATCATACTTCAGAGTTTGTCTAGCACGTGCCCAGAGCCAACAACTGGTATAACAGTTGGAATTATAACACTATATTTTGTGCTACTTAACTAACTTTATGTTTATAGAAGGAGTGAGAATTAAAACTTTAATTATCTAGTTAACTTTTCTCTCTCCACTTAAGTAAAAAAAACGAACACAGCAATAAAACAAGCTACTGTAGTCTTAGATAAACGGCAAAAGCTTTATAGTATCTTCCACAGAAGTTAGAATAGACATTAAGACTATATAATCACTAAGCAGAGAATTAAATTGAAATGGCATCAAATGAGGGCAAATGTTACTGACAATAAATTATAAGAAATTAGGAGTGATGTTTCCTCTTGGATATCATCTACTAGAAATATTCGCAGATGAACTATATACCAGACATGCGGAACGCAATTTACCATAAAATACACCTTAACTGAATGACAAGCATACGACTCCTTCAAATCTTTGTATGAATTACCACCAGATCTCCATTAAATTTTCCAGAATAAGAAATAGACTGTAATTAAACTTTTTAAATTCCTGAATCACTCAAAACTTTACCATAAAATTTTACTACAAATTTTTAATAGTTATAAATTTCAATTCGGAAATTAAGACGAACTACGGAAATTAAGCCAATAAAAATCTCGGATTTTAGAATAATAATATTTTTAAAAAAAGACTATATAAACTCTTGACCCATCAACCAGCCCTAAAGGCTATTGATTAGATAAAGTTATACGTAATGATGTATCTAATCTTAAAAATAAAAAAAAAATAAATAAAACTAAGACGATATGGTCAATATCATTTTCAACGCCTTTTAACTGAAGAGATTACGACAACTGACAAGAGGTTACGTTTCCTCTAAGAGGATAACTTTTTTTTTTTTTTTTTAGACCATTCATGACTAAGAAACTACAAAATAAATTACAATTTACAACCCGGATTGGAATTGATAGTCTCGTTAATACGAGCCATATTTCAAGAAAAGGCAATAAACAAGGATCATACTGAAATTTAAATGCCAAGAAATGAAAATAAACCAGTATTAATAACCGCTAAAAAAATACCTTCAGATCACTTTTAAAAATATATTACTACACCGGAGAGTAAATTTAAGTATCACTTTGCATATCCGACAGGACAGATCCTGTTGGAAGGGAACTGGTCTTTTCAGGTTCAAGAGAAATTTCCGGAAAGAGGATATTTTTTACTTGAAAATTTACAATTTCTTGATGGTTGTTAAATTAAAGAAGAAAAATTAAAAACTTTTTCTTCCTGACTTTAACCTTCTATCTAATTACAATTTAGTACTTTACAGTTTCACTTGAAAGATTTCATATAGTAAGACCTTTTTGAAAAAACATTAAGCAAGAACAACATAAATAAACAAAACCATATTTATTTATTTTATGCCGACGTTTCGACCTGAGTTTCTGGCCTGAGCACCCCCCGACAAACTTCTCCAATCATTAATCTACGGTCAACTATCTACATCTCATTATTAATAAAAATAGATTGTAGGAAGATAGTCCAGGTGGTGGTCAATAAAGATATAAAATTAGTAGAATAAAACTATTTATTGTAAACGTTTCGCTCCACTTTGCGGGGCTTCGTTAGGGCTGTCAGACTGAAGCAAAGATGACAACTCGACAGTTGTCGAAACTCTGAAAAGTGGGACGAAACGTTGGTTAACAGTAAATAGTTTCCTTCTACTATTTTGATACCTTTATTGACCACCACCCTGACTACCTTCCTACAATCTACTTCATACTGTAAGCTATCTTCCTCCAAAATTAATTTAAAAAATACCTTAAGGCAGATAACAGTCCTTAGACTCTAAGACAGAATAATTATTATTGATAAATAATTAACACTATTGGTACACAATTAATTGAAGGAGACATTAGGAACATCTGTAATTTTTTCAATGAAAAAAAAAGCTCCATGGACGATTTATTATTAGTAAGCATTGGTTGATTCAGACATCAACGATTAAAAGCATGGTCTCTTAAATAAAGGTAGATTCATTAACAAGTGAACATACTAATCACAGTAGGATAATTAAAGCGATTAACGGCAATTTTAATTAACGATAACTAGATCTGCAACAAAATTAATAGGAAATACTTCACCATTTCCTGAGATGTAAGTCTGAAGTGTGGCACTGAGATTTCCAGAACATAGCACTTATAAAAGTAAAATAAAAAATTGCCTTAAACAAACGAAAATATTATACAAAGAAAAAGAAGCATTTTTTCCCAGAGTATGAGCGGTTGAAGAACAAAAAAATATAAAATATTCAATTACTTGTGTGGGATCTGGTGCAGTCACGTACGACCACAGGCAGGTCATCAACCTCTTCCGCCTCAAGATCACTACTTCTTTTCTTTCGGTTTCCTGTGCAATATGAGTGGCTCCCAGGCTCAATACCGCATCGCAGAGAAGAACAAACAACTCGAAGAAAGATGGAAAAAAAAGATTGTGAGAAGCCTGTTATGCTTTCAGCATAATCTTCAACGCACGAGCGCACATGGGCATGGTTTTAAATAAAATACTACCAAAATATGAAAAAGGTTCCTGTCTATGTATACGTATGTGCTTCCTAGAATACTGAAAACCTAACTTCACAGATGTTTCATTTTAACCTAATACATTTTCGAAGTACATACCATAAGCCAAATTTAAAAACTGAATAATTAAAAAAAAATCTGAGTTAGAGATCTTATATTTAGGCTTAAAATTACGGTAATTTTTTTCATTTTATTACCATATCCTCTCCAGTACAAGAAAAATCTCGATGTGACGAAAATCTGATTTTTTCGAGACTCCAGAAAAGATGACATTTGAAAGCTAAATGGTTTCAGACTTTTTCAGACAACATACTGCCTTAAATATAGATATTTCATTAAAAAAAAAAATAATGTCTGAGGCTAAAATTGAGTACTCATCCATAATCGGTCAAATGTGAAAATGGTCTATCAAAATATTTCAGAGAGAATTATGAATGAATTAAATTAAAGATTTAAAGAAGCACTAATTTCTAATTCTAACGGGCGTTAATTGATCACTTTAAATTTTTTATTAGTCACTGTACCTTTGTACCGACGATATGAAGGCATTGCATCCCAATACAGTATAAAGTATATTTTCTAATTTTATTTTATTTTCCTTAAACACTCTTGGACTAAATAATCACCAGATAAAAAACAAGGATATCAGAATTAAGTTAATTTAATTAAGTTAAAAAATTGTTTGTTTTTTTTTTTTTTAAGTTAAAGTTAAAATTATTTGACCAGAGACAAAAAAAAATTAAAACAGAACATCCATCTCCGATCTCAACAATAAATTCTTCTACTTCTTTCAAACTTTCAGAAGACTTTCTCCACCTGTTCCGCCACCGAGAACAAGACGAATAAGAAAGGCCGCTCGGAGACCGTGGGAAGAGGAACCACAAGCAGTAAACTGTTGCAGAGTTGATTGCCGCCGAGGCAGCGTTAAAGTCCCTGATGAGCCTCGCCGTTCGTGATCTTCCTTTCTTCTGGGGCGTCGCTTTTTGCAAAACCACCCCCTGCAATTACTATCCGACGCTTGGCAGCTCTTTTAGGAATCAGTCAACTTCATCGAAAGCCCTAACGAAATCAATATTTATTTATACAGGAAATTCCTTAGAATGTTCTAACAAAATTTATGACAACATATATCGAATGTAAAAATAATGAGGCTTCCACTTTTTTATTCATTATACATACACTTATTCAGTAAAAACTTGAAATCTACATTTAGAGAGTTTGAATCGATACTAACAATAACTAACCCAACAACTAAGGTTAATTTTTTTAATATGTTAAAGTTAATTTTTAAAGCTTTATACTTTCTTTTTTTTACCTTTTTCCTTTTCCCATCATATAATTTTTTTTAAGCCACAATCAACAAGTTTACTCTTATAACAAGAAACTTCATTGGCTTCAGTTGTCAATATTTTTACATTTCTGAACAATGTCCTATTTGACTCACGTTATATTAATATATTTTTTAATGCTCAATTTTAAAACATTTATAATACGTTGTATAACTGTTTACAACCTTTAATTTTTCTTATTATACCTTACTTTTCATTTTATACCCCTGTTATTTTACACTTATGATGTTTTTTCTTTTTTTTCCATTTTGTAACTATAGCGTTTGTATCTTTTTTAGCCCTGACGAAGCCCTGCAACGTGGGGCGAAACGTTGGCTCAATAAAATAGTATAATTATCTACTATTTGAGTTTTTTTGAGCGCACCCGGACCATCTTCCATTCATCTATACACACGGTCAATCAATGATCTTCCAGTATAAATGTTTATGTTATATTAATAAAAAATTAATTGTAGATAATGAGTATTACTATTTTTTTTTCTCTATGAATATCATTATTATCATTTATATTCGTAGATTATTACTGTTTTATTTTGTTTAAGATCATAGTGCGTTCTAATTAACAAAACAAAACAAAATATATTGCAAACGAAAATAAAAATAAATCAAGTCATCGGTAAAGACTTGTTAACAAAATGAATTTAATATTGGCAATAAATTTTGAAGGAATTTGATAAATTGAAGATCCTCTCTACTCTATTTTCATGAGATGGTAAAATGTAATCACTTTTTCTAATTATAAAGGGTTTTCATATTCCGGAGTCTCTTTCTTAGATTTTAAAGTAGCAAACAATTTTACTTCGTGTTTACGAGAAAAAAACCAGGGCAAATTGCAGAGAATCTCATAATTTTTTTACTGTCAAATGTATTGCTAGATAGATATTATATATCTATTGGATATAAGGCAATACAAAATAAAAGCAAAACTCACTTGTCTCACATCATGGATAATGCATATATCAGGATTCGGGTATTTGTAAATTAAATAAGATGATCAAGATTAGGAGAGATATTTGAGAAGAAAATAAAAAAAGTATCTACTTAAAGATGGCCTACATCTTTGGGCCAAAACGTCGGTAGTAAATAAAAAAAAAATATTTTATTGCTTTCATGTAGCATGGATCCCAAAGCTCTTAAAAATTCTTTATGGTTTTTATAAACGTAGCAAAATTTTTTTTCTTCCTAATTTTTAACTATGAAATAATTCTTAACCGGTTTTAATGTCCTCACATTCCGGAAATATTTAATTACCTTAAGAAAACAGATATATACGAATAAATACAACTAATTTCATCTTTATCACATCAATTAATGTCACTTACCGTTATCGAATACATTTTCTTCTCACACAATTTTATTTTATTTTTTAATATTAACTATTTATGCTATAAAATCAGCTTGTATATTCTAGTATAGTTACAATAATGTTAGGAATGTCCCCCAGAGGTAACATGGTCAGTATGCATAGGCAAACATTACCATCGCTGTGATGTGCCTTACATATTTTAAAAAATATATATTTTTTTTTCCTCGATAGCTTTGGACTAAGCCGTACCGTAATGAAAAGTGTGAAAAACCCTCTAAAATTGTATGTATCTAATCATTTTTCTGGTGTGATTTTTTACACTCAAATACTTATAAACGAATTCACTGTAGTTGGTTCTCCCAGCAAACAATTATATATACAATTATATAATCTTACGTCATTATTTTGGTACTAGAAAAAGTGAGTTTTTACTGGTAGTTCTTATTTTGTTTTAAACTATCCAGCATAACATAATTCGGCCAAGCCAACACCAATGAAATTCAGTGTACAAATTTTAGTTTTTCAAATATAGTTTTGTTTCATTGACGAGTTGAGACGCACGAAGTCTTGAAAGGTTTACCCAAAATAAGGTGAGAACTATAATCAAATTAACAACTATCAATCAGAATAACATTTTATTTATAAGAAAAAATGATTTTAATATTATTGAATGGGAGTTATATCAATGGGTAGGTTCTCCACATGTTTGTATTATATTGCTATATCACCTACAGCAAATTTACTTGTTGTATATAATCTTATACAATTGTAAATAATATTAAATAAATATTGGAAAAATTTAAATTTAAATTCTTACACCTGAAAATATTATATAGATTAAAATAAAAAAAGAAATATTTACCCTGAATAACAAAAGAATTACTGAGAATTACAAAAGATTTAAAAAATTTAATGGTTTTTGCACAAAAACGGCAGTTTCCCGCAATAGTGCGAATCCACAAAACTAACTTATAACTTTTCATTATTCAGTTTGATTGGATACTTAATGAAGTAGCGACGTATTAACGCATCAAATACCAAATAAAGCGTATTAAAGGAGGGGAAAAAAATAAATTAACATATTCTGGTTCGATTCGTCCTAAATAGGAGGCTTTATCTATGGACCCGGACGGTAAGTATAAAAGAGATAGTCACATCGCGTGATAGAATCCAAAAGCTAGATCTAGATTAGGATAGCACTCGCCTGCAGTGGAGTCCGCCGCGTTTATTTATGGGAGCTCTCTGGCATCTCTTCGTGCTGCTAGATCATCCCAGTATGGAAACTAATGATGTAATGATAATCATGGAATCTAATATTCAAGTTATACTTACACCTCTATCAGTATACGTTATTCGTTAGTTAAAAAAGAATCAGTATCCTTTATATTTACAAAAACGTCGCACAAAAAATAATGAATAGTAAATCAAAAGAATATACCTATCAGTAATAAAAAAGAAAAACATAAATCAAATAAAAAAAGCTTTAATAATGACCATTTTGAATTATTTATTGACATACTTGCTATTTATCAGCAAAGCTAAACCAGCTTAAGATTCGAAAATACAGGAAACGAATCACTTAACAATATGATAATTATATTTCATTCATATTTTGAGCTACGAGTACCTTAAAGATTTAAAATTTATAGTGCACAGTTAAGGAATAGGATGAGTATTTTATGATGCGTTGGAATGATGCGTTTTGATTTTAAAATGCGTTCCACAGTTTTGTAAAAATTGAATTTGAAGTGTAAAAGTGTGTAATGTTTGTTATGTGTATTAGCTCTTTGGCATAACCTCCCTACCTGTTATAAGTCACATGAATACAGTCTTATGTTAGATACTAACCTGTTTGTTTCCTTTTCCAACAATAAAAGGATTATTTTGCTAAGAACTTTCATTGGCGACGAGAATGGGATATATCATACAACCAACCGGTTGGCTATATAAAGAATTCTATTAATTTCAAAATCCTACAGGGAATATTATCTAGTTCAACACATCGTCTAATGTTATATCAAATTTGCAGTACAAGAGGAAATCAAGTGGATTGACTTAGTAACTGATGAGTGCTTTAATGCTATAATGAATGCTCTGTAACTGCAAACTGGAATAAACGTATTTTAAAACTTTTCAACGCCTCATTTAATTCCCATTCACAAACGACCAATTGCATCTATTAATCAGTATTCTTCCAAATATCTTATATAGAAAATCAATTTTGATTTCCCTTTCTTCTTACATTGACTATTCTTTGAAATATCTATCACCGAAAAGCATAATAATTTTTTTTCCCACGATTCACATTTGACATACGGAAGGAGAGGTTATCCTTTACGTTACTACATTCTAACCAGAATGGGAAGGTCGATTTTATATTTTGTAGGGTTGACAAGAAATAAAAGTCAAACCGCCCATGCCAGAATCAAACAGGCGCTGTTTCAGCCGCGGGATCACTAAGGCTACGGTTTAACTCCCTCGCATATAAAGGCCTCTGCCCTTAAGTCTCCTGTCGGTAGCTCAATGAAGGTGGTACCATCCCGGTTTGCTTAACGTACAAAAGTATCACTTTATCCATTCATTGAATAACAGATCTCAAAATATCAATTGTTGCATGGACTCCTATGATAAGGCAGAGCTTTATTTAGGGAATAATCTTGGGAATTACAGGAATTGCATGTAAATTTCTTCTCTTTAATTACCGCATATTTATTTACCTATTTACCTCACTAATGTAAACAATATTCATCTATATATGAAGAAATATCAATTTCAGATAAAAATGAACTATAATTAATCTACATATAACTAGTGCAATTGTAATGAATAGGGGGGATAATATGTCTGTTTTGGGATAAATTATAATTATTACATTACACATTATCAAGATAAATAAACAGAATTGAGGAAACATAGAATTAAAAAAACAAAAAAATTGAAAAACCTACTTTTAGTTGTTCAAGGTTTGCCGGCGACGCACAAGTGAATATCCCGAGACAGAGAAGATCCCCGGCAGCATCAGGTAACTGGGTCAGGAGGGACCTGCAGGACGGGTTCCTCACCTGGAGTCTTGTCTTTCTTATAGCTCCTTCTCGCGAAGGATCTCCAGGGCAGGATCACACACGACTCCGAGATATACAGGCCTCAGTAGGGCCTCACTATACAGGTAGGCCCTTATGGGGAAGCGGTTGATAAAGACTTTGAAATTCTAATCCGATGCCGAGGTACCGTGAGAGTGGAGTACGCACAACGTGCCACCTTTCTCCGGGTATTTCTTGTCCATATTAAGTGGTTCCTCCAGTTAGTAGGAGCACTTAGTATTCTCGGTCGCCTCCGGGGCAGGCTGTGCTATGCCTAAATCTGTCGCCACGGCACACAAATGGTCTCATTGATTTACGTAGTAAGACCTGAAAATTATTCAGCTCCGGGCCTACTTTATGATGCAAAGAAACCCTAACTACCCTGGGCCAGATTTAATAACGGTCATTTTCAATAGCGACTATTTTTACATCTTTTGTTTTAAGCTTAATAAAGTAGTAGTTCGTAATTTAAAGACATAAACGAGCCATATTACATTAAAAATACACTTTTCACGCAGTAATTTTCAGCTCGAAGTAAGTGTCTGGTAATTAGGGGGAAAATTTAATTCTTCGACGAGATCAGTATTCACAACTGAAGTTTAGCTTAAATTGGAATGAAACGCGTCAGGAGGCTGGATTCGCCCTACAATGAAGTAGTGTATATACAGACACGAACTGGTTCAAACCGCTACCAACCCTTTTAACTAATCCAGTTATTAGTGATCCGGATAAAAAATACATGGTACCCAGTAAGTGACATCATTCACAAATGTTGAAGAAAAACGGAGTAACATATAAAATTCGATAAATACAATCCATTGTAACTCACAAAATGTCGATTAACTTTTCATACTGCGTCACTTACCTGAAACAAAAAAAATACAAAATTAATTAAATGTAATAATGAATATACGAATATTAATGTTGATTTAGAGATAAAGTGCAATGGGGAAGATTTTATATATATTTATATTTGCTAGGGTTTATAGAAATAATTTACCAATTATCAAGCGTGTCGCTTAATTCAAACGTAGAATAGAAAATTGATATTTTTATGCTTGTAAAATCATGACATTATGACAATAACTGTTGGCCAAGAAACAGGATATCCAGACCAGTAATGAATCCAAGGACTATGGATGGTAATCTTGAAAATTCTTACCAAATTTGTGAAACAAATCTTTTTGTGAGGTTTTATCCCCAAAAAGTGCAGGGTAGCGTTATGAATGTTTCCCATGGATTCCTATCCATAAGCGGAAACACGCCTTGCACTTCAGCCAAGACACGCAGTTAGCCGCGCCTGCCCCAGAAATGAAACGCCACTTCAGTTGAAAAACACTATGCATTCCTCCCTGCCCTGCATCGGCGTAACGAGCAACGATCCCTTGTTATTCATGTGACATATGCTCAAGACGATGTCCCACCTATTATCAGCACAGGCACGTACTCCATTGACCGTTATCTGGACTGATAATCTTTGCAAACGTTTCTATACACACCGCAGTTCCGCTGTTATATGCCTTTGTGACGACAGCATCCCGACAAGGATTCCCCGGCATAACTGTTCCAAAAGTAATGGGAAGTTTCTACTTTCTGGAAGAGATCGATAGAGGGAGACTTTTCTAATCCTGGTACATTGCCAGAGCCGGTGGAAGTGGAGAAAAACAACCACGCCGCTATGTCTGATATTGCGCCCTCAATCCAAAAAGACTTCTCTGGTCCTTTTAATAAATCCTTCACAAACAAAAGAATTCACTGACAGAATCCAATATTGATCTATAATACTTAACCTTATATACTACACTAACATTTTACAAAACGCAGTGAAAGAAAGGCTAGACTTGATACTGATCTATCAGCGGAAACATTACTATTATCAGATGCTTATAAGTAAATATTGTCAAGAAAAGATAAAGAAGCTAATCCGAGCGATATCAAGCAATAATGAAAGATCAGTTGTTCCCAGTCCATGTCTAATATGGAATGATATGAACACAATTATGTTTCGATTAAGCTGTGAATGTGAGAATATGTTGATAATTTCAGGAAGAAAGTATTTGAAATGTATCTAGGAGGAATTTGACAATGGCTATATACGAGATAATGTACTATTCAAGTATTTTGAGATACTTCAATAATAAAAAAAAATTTTAAGATTTTTAATATATTATATTTCCCAAATTAATAACTTAAGAAAAAAATATGATATATGATCGTGTTAAATAATTTTTAAAATGTTTTATTGGAATATTTATAAAAATTGGTCATTTATTATTGCGATTTTATGGAAATATAAGACTTAAAAGGAAGCTGTGGAGCTTCCGTTACTTATGAATCATAAGGAAACTAGATAAAATAAAAATTAAGGGAAAAAAACAGAAACAAAACAACTTATTTCGCGTATTAATAAATCTCAGTAATTTAAACATAAGCTACATATTGTTTTATGGAACAGAAGTAAATATAAGAAATATACCCAGAATTAAAAATCGAACCCCAAAGGTTCTGTGTATCTACACTGCATTCCAGCGTGTGCAAGAAAAGAATTACGTTACTTCACAATATGTCTCTTTTTCACGATATCTAGAAAGCGAAGGAAATCCCAACAATGAAAATCATAAATGAGAACCTAAAAAAAAATCGCAACTGTGAAGAAAAAAGCTCACCAGTTCCCAACAAGAATGTACAACTTTTTACGAAGGTCATGAAGAAGAGTAGTCGGGGAACACCAATTACAGCACAATGCCAATTTTTTGCCTCACCAAAATGCATTTTCCTTCTATTATCAACAGGAATGCAGGAAATTCCGGTGGCTGGTCTTTCAATTGCGGACAGGGAAAGGGTTTTTTTTAAAGCGCTATCATTTGGACTATAATATACGTCGAAAATAGTTTTTAAAAATCGGAAGATTCCCACAGATACAACACCAAAACATCCGGGATGTTTATTTGTGATAACAATATCGCAGTGATAATGAAAAAGATGTGTTTAAAGGACCTTTTCCCTTTTTTTTATACTGTTTTTTTAATCGAACAAGGAAAAAACAAAGCAGATAAAATATTTTTGAAAATAAAATTTTATTTTTTCAAAAGTTTTGAATCTATTAGAAAACAGTAGAGTCTATATACGGGCAAAAAGAGGTTCCTTAAATCAAAACAGAGCTGGGAAATACCCTCTAAAGTGAAAAATAGGTGTTACATCCAAATTTTTAAAAAGATTTCTTAACCTTTAAATTTATTTTTATTTTTAAAAAATTACAGTCCGTAATCACTAACTTATTGTAAAATCAAAATCGTTTTAAATTATTATATAAATCATATTGGAATAAAGTAACAATAAAAAGTACTATACCAACAGAATATAATTAATCTTTCAATTACTATTGAAAAATTCGAAATAAATTTAATCTTTTCAAGGAATGCTTCTGTTACATATAACAGAAATGGGCAAAGACTAGCTATGGATAAAACTACAGCTAAATTTGTCATGTATACGACCCTTATTCATGAATGAATCATTAATAAATAAATATCGTATCCATGACGACTGAAGCTTTAGTTTCACCTATAGCTAATTTTTGCCAAACTCTGCAAATAACATAATTTATATGATTCTCCAGAAGGGCAACAGCCATTTTTTTTCTCTTAGATCAACATTTAAAAGGCTTATGTTTAAAACAAACTGCAACAACCGATCAAATCATTGAATCAAGGACTTGCCACTGTCAGATATAATGGTAAATAATTATCCCTCATGCATACAAGACATGGTAAAATTTCATCTGACGCCATCGATGCAGTTAAAGGAGACAACTGAAGCATACCAATTACACCGCTTACTATTTATGAGAAAGATAAATCGTTTTACACACTACTTCATTAAATATTCATGTTCATAAATGGAATAGTATATCTTGTTGAGTAATTTTCAATAATAGATTTGTTTGCAACAGAATTCCCTCACATTTCCGGACGCATATCAGTTTTTTTTTTTCAATTAATGAAATTTAATTTTTCAGTTTAGCGAACTTACCCTAGTTAAAATAAAATAATAATAATCCTAGAATTAGAAGAGTTGAATAAAATAATAAGAAAAAATAACTTAAGACAGATTCATTATAAATTTCCTTTCAAAAACTTTAACACCAGTATGAACAAATTTTATAGACTCTCTGATCTTCCCCAATTACTACACCAGGGACAAGAGCATAAAAATCAACTATCAACTCTTTATGAACTTTAAAAAACAATGTACACTTAAATCGATTGACTCAAGAACTGTCAATATGCCAAGTTAAAGACACGAGAAATATGACCCCCGAAAGAAGGAATATTGAATCTCCACATTCCATTAATGCCCAGTGATGCGAACAATGAAATAAACAAATCATTAGCAAATATTTATGATTTAGTACGATTTCGTATCATAGGGGTCAATAAATTGTTTAATTAATAAAAATTTTAATTTATCCCGGAGAGATATTAGAATTCTTTACGATTATGAGTAGCATAGGATCAAAACAATAAATATCTTTTAAAGAGATGAACTAAATTTAGTTTCCCTATTATGTTTATTGTATGGATGCTTCCGTCTTAATGTATTTAATAATTTCCATCAAAATTTGAAATATTTGACCGACAAAAGCACTAAATTATAAGGGTTTGGGATCACATAATATTTGCTCAATAAAAATTTGGTTAACTGGACGTCGTTTTAATCCTATAACATACTTAAAGCATAATCACTATTAAATATTTTGTATATGTTGCGGATTGATTTAATAAATTAAAAAAAAAAAAAAGGTTGGTAGGATTGATTGCATTAGTTCTGTCATTAGAGCTAATATAACAATAAAACCATTACTAACAAAACTTGAAGTTCACAATATAACCTACAATAGGAATCTCCTAAACCGCAAATTTTAAATTATTCGTGTTGTGTACCATTGTGATTCAGGCTTTCAAGTTATAATTGTTTCTATAGTGGATTCGATAGATGTAAATATTTACAGTTTTAAATTTTATAAATGAAATTTAAAAAAATTAATTTAATAGTTTAATTTAGCTAGTTGGACTTGATACAGTAAAATGGGGTTAATAATATTTATTTGTTTACTTCAATAAATTTCGTGTACATAATTATACTTCAGTTTATCGCCATTTAAGCTGTACCTGGATAAATCCAAAACAATATTTACACCGTTCATATAAAGTGATTTAAAAAATGAACTGATCATAATAGAGGGGTTTAGAACGAATTTTTGAAAAAAGTAAAACATATAAGGGATTCTATGGTGTCTATGGAATGATGCGTTTTTTTGTTATAGCTTTTTCGGACTTACGAGGTAACCAAACAAACTCGAATATAAGTTTAAAACAAATGAATTCTAGTCTGAAGATTATTTATATATTAATAATAAATTTAATCAATTATTATAATGGTACTATTTTAACAGCTCAAGTGTAAATCATAATTATAAAATCTCGTTTTGCACTAAAAAGTTCATTTAATAACGCTACAGTAGCTTAAAAAATGTTATTTAATTACAACGTAGAGAAAGGTCATGCTAAAAAAGCTTAATCTTTTAGCATTACGGTCATTAAAAAAATAAAATAAATATGCAACTAAGCGCTATATTTTCCAACTACATGAGAGCGCGGAAGTTAAAATGAGCGAGCCTACTTGGCTAGCGTTGCTAATTGCCGGGACTCCAGTTGAGTCAATAACCTCTCTAGACCTCCTGAGTCCTTTATTCAACCTCTTCCACTCCTCCTTACCACCTCGAGCAAGGATAACGGATGGACAGCAATACGGACCAAGCAATCCTTGAAACAAAGGGACCAAATCCGTTAAGGAAGTCGCTACTGAGAGTGCCTGCCTCAACAACAGGGACAAAGGTATTTTCCCACCTTTGAATCCGAACAATGGAGTTTTCAGAGACTTGTATGACTCGGCACAATTGTGGGAATTTATTAGATATTATAATGCCCATTGTATTAATAAATTCTGCATCAGTCAAATTGTGATGGTAATTTTGCTCCGGTTGTTATTCTAATGATAAATCAACGAATGAAATCAGGCCATGTTCCGGCCGAATAGTTTATTAAACCATTAGAACAATTTTATATCAAAAGTTAATATATCTACTTCTAAAAATTTCAGAATTCCTCAGCTCATTTTTATTTTATTATTTTTTTTTTTTTTATTCATGTTTAAAAATTACATCTAGGACAGATATAACATAAAAATGGTAGATATAAGTAAAATGTAAATATTACAATTAGGGCATTGTGGAGGCTACTATTACTACAATGAAAATAAAATTAAAATAAAATGATAATTATTAAAAAAATAAATAATAAAAAAATAACTGAAAGGGTTTTGAAGTGAATAATAAAGCTGCAAATTTACAATTAGCGAATTAATATAATAATAAGAATAAAACAAGATGATACAGAATATGATAAAAATAAGGATCCAATATCTATTACTAAGCATACACATACATAGCTAATACAAATATAATAAATAAATTATGTGGAGTTACGACAAAATACAGGCAGATATTATAATTTGGAGAATCAAAATCAGTTATTGGAAGTCATAGAAAAAAGTACCCAGTTAAATATTTCTTTTTTTTGTGGATGATTTCTTTATTAGTTCTTCCGGTAACCGATTGAACAGATATGGTACAAATTTAATGTACGTTTACCAAATTTATTGTTATAGACTGGTTCGATAAATTTAGATTTGTTTCTAAAAATGTTTATATATATTATTTCTGCTCTAAATTAATTATTATCTATATTTTAAGATAATTCTAAACAAATAAAATAGTTTAGGTGGTAAAGTACCAACGAATGTAAGATTTTCTGTTTCATTATTGTTCTTGTTTGTTTCGTTGTTACAAAAGTTAAATTTTTTTTGGTCAGTTACAGATTTTCAATAAAAATTTAACTTATCTACATGAGATAGCTTCTACATTAATGTTTTAATAATAACTTTCCTATAGTGGATATATTAACTTTTGATAGAACACTGCTATAATTTATACTACTATATCCCACTCATTAATTAAATTTTATTAATTTATACGTTCTGCAAAGTTTTTACACTGAAGAATAAAAAAAAAAAATGTAAATTATAAAATAAAAGAAATTTTTAAGAAGACGCTTTCTTTTATTATTTTAAAGCTTAAGAAACGATAGAAATTTAAAAATTTAGACAAAATTGTTAAACCTATTTTCAATAATATGACAGTATTTTTTAAGAAGATATTTTAATTCATTTGCTTTAAAAAAAAAAATGTAGGAAAAATAGGTTTAAAAGAAACATCGGGAATTTTTAATTGGTAACTCAAACAATAAAAATAATAATATAATCATTATCAACGATGTTGGAAACATTATATTACGGCTCCTAAAAAGCTACGGTAAAGAAGTTAACACTATTTTTTTTTTATCTGTAATACAAACATACACCATTGACTACACTGATGTCTTTTAAGACAATCTTAATACTGTAATACGATAACCTCAGGTCAATGTACATTCAACAACTTGTAATGCACAATTAAGATCTGATTCAGACTATCGTTAATAAAGTGTGCAGCTATTAGCATAATAGCAAGTACCTACTAACCGCTAGGACTCCATTCCTGTATAAGGAAGAGCTGTCAGAAGCATCCCTTAGGGCAAGCACTTTCGATAGTAAGCACAACAAAGGTGTACTTTTTAAATATTATAACAAGAAATGGTCCAAATAATGAAACAATTATACTTTTTTTTAGAACAATTTAACGTTTAAAAAGTATTCTAGGTTTTATTTATAATAATTCTGTGCATACTACTGTCGAGATCGTTCAAACTTGTTCAATTAAAGTAGCCAGTCATTGAAGTTGATAGGTCGAGTTGTCCTGACAAAGGATCCAATTTCAACCAAGTACCTGACAATATAACATGTTAGTGACTGCGGTAATTCAGAAACAAGACAAAGATGGCATGAATACATGAATATCCTAACAGCCCCTCTGTTCGAAAATAATCGACTAATCAATCTTATTCTGGGCAGATCGACAAAAGGGTCTTGTAGTTGGAAGACAGCTGACAAGTCGATCGCAGACCTAATGTAAACCCGTTCAATGTTGAATAATGAACAGTTACTTCTGGAATTGAAATAACAAGAGATCTTATTTGTATAATTGAACTGCCTATCTAATGATATGACTCTTAGCAAGGAACTTTATTAACGGAGAATAAATCGAACACACTTGACTGAACGACAACTAAAATTAAAAGTACGCAATCAAAACAAAAAAGTCTGATTCACACGAAACTTACCCAGAAATAAATTTCTGAATTAATGTAGAGGATAAAAAGTTAGTCATTAAAATATTTATTCAGATCTACATTAATTTAAACCTTTATGTTAGCTTATCCGTTTTTAAACATTCGACATTTCTATATAAATATAAATATCTATAATCAAAATATTTTAGGCAATTAATTAAAGCTAGGCATGATTATCTGAAGCCTAGAATATAGTTGATTTTTTTATCTGTTTGTTATTTCCCGCTTCGGTGGTCACTTCAGCAATACGACTCGACTAAGAAAAACTTTTTAACGCTACTGTAGATCTAACAATAATCCTAAACAAAAATAACAATTTATACAATACAATTATTTTACTAAAAACTGTTTTCTCGGTAGTAGTTTTTTTAAAAAAATCTTACCGATCTATTTTAATCTTATTTACGATCTATTTAATGTCACTTTAGCGCACTTGTTCAGCCTCCACTAGCTCTTTACCAGTGACGCAATGAGAGGGATGCGCTGGGATCTCAAAGAGCTTGGTTTTACCTCTCACACGTGGGGGATGATGAGTGAGCTTAAGGGATCATCAGGTCAATAGTGTAAATATTGTATATAAGAGTGTAAATGTAACTGCAAATTATTTATTTATTTTTATTATTATTTTATTTATTTAATTATTTTTTCATGTACATAGGTTGATTATGTGCATTTTACTTATCCTTCTGTTTGTATATATTTTTTCATTTATTTTTATTTTAGTATGAATGTGATCTATCACTTATTAAAAAAAAAAAAAAAAAAATGTTACTTTATTTGATGTTTTGTTTTAATTATTTGTTTTGCTAAGTTTATATCTACATTTAATAATTTATTATATTTTAGTTAGTATATTTACTTAATATTTTTGTTAATCTCATTATGTTTCTAATAAATGGTTTTCATTACTTGGCTTTATACGATTTTTTTTTTATACCCATCATAAATCCTAATATTATTAATTGTTACATAAATACATATATCTTAACATTTCTTTTGGGACAATATTTTCCACAATTAAATGTGTTTGTATGAAATAGATTTATATGAATTTCTCTATTATACCCACCACCAATCCTAAAGCACCTCATTTAACAATGTAACGTACATGTTTTTTTATCTCTGCCAAAAATTACTCTAAATTTTTTAGACTCTAAAATTAGCTCAGCTGGACCTCAGGAAACAAGATAAACCAAAACAAAGTTTTTTAGTTATGTCTCTGCCAAATTAAGGGTTAACGGATTTCTTTTGATGACAAAATGATGACCAAGATTCCTACACCTCTTCTAACGGGCCTACTCGATGACCGTCATAAACCCGTGGTCATGACCCAGCCTCCGAAACCACAATCGCTCTGTAGTTGCACCACTGCCCGCATCATACTTACACAGCAGCACAGGGCTTTTCCGTCTAGAAAGCTCAGCTCGCCAACGGTATCTATAATTCCGGTTGATTTACTATGGGGAAGCCTCAAGACTGTAATAGCCTCACCATTAGAAAGAAATGAAAAACTTCGGCAAGGAGCGAACAGTTAAGAATCCGTTGCAATGACTGGTGCAGTGATGTTTTTGTAACGTGTTGTTGTAACGCATCTAAAAAAAAAATAACGTTAACTACTACTGCTTTGGAAAATCTACATCACTCAACCGAAATGGAAGTGAACTCGATGATGTTGATATCGACAGAACGCATCTAGACTGATCTATTCCATGACGGAAAAGTCCGTTTACTGAAAAGTGTAAACCAAACGAAAGTGAACATAAATTAAAGGAGTAATGGGCCGAGTCGTGATGCTCCAAGACTGGCTAATTTAGAACAAAGCTTGTACACAACCGTGGGAAAGGAACTTCAATCGAGTCCCCCTTGTTCCAGGTCTTAGACATGTCACCAGGCAGAATTATTTTCATTTATCTTAGCCTCTTGAGGATCTTGATATTTTATCAACAGAATAAAAATATATTGTTACTAGTATTTGGCATAAACAATAAAAATTCAATGAACGAGATCAAGCATATATCTACTACAGATGTTTAACAGACAAGTATGCAATGCACAATGTTTCTCATTCAAGTAAGGAACGTAAAGGATTTTACGAAGGATTTTGGACTGTAAGGATTGGATTCGGGAGGAATTTGATGGTTTAGTGGAGCCCCAAAGCTCAACTCCGTATGTCCAGAGTACTAAAATTAAATTTCATATATAGTTTAAACGAAAACATATATAAGAATGATACTGTATTAAATGTTGGCCTAAACATTTTCTATGACTGACTGACCTATGGACATAATTTGAGATAAGATTTCATAGAAATAAATTGAGTGTAATTAGTATATATAAAAAACAATACTGCAAAATTAATCAGGTTACTGCTTTCGGTGATTAGTCAGTTTTAAATCCCAAAAGATTCTCAAGAAACTCAGTAAAAAAAAAAATCTCAATAAGTTACACTATATAATGGAGAAGTACTTGAAAATATAGAATGTACGTTGTTTCATTTTAGTCCGAACGTAGAACTTGTTAAGATCTAAAATGCTTTTTTCTTGAGAACTTAACGTTCTTTTAAATTAAATGGCAGAGGAAACAAATAAAATAAAGCATGTCTGAAGGCACCAGGAAATTAAGTTATAAAGAAAGAAACATTAAGTTGTCAGGATCTACTATACTGGAAAAAACGAACCTTAATTCGAACAAACAATCGAACTGGTAATTATAAAAGCTTCTCGGGGAAAAAAAATTATATAAGATAAAAATCTTATATAATTTTATAATCTTATAAAAAATAAATAAATTTAATAGCATGCTTTCAGATCAGTGTTAAAAAAAACAAAAACTTATTTTTCCTTTTTACATTCCAATTTCAAACCGCACTCAGTTGCACTCATTAACATTCTCCGTGATTCATCTGATATTCCCGAGAACTCGGCCACAATCATGAAGTTGCTATTAGGACTTGGAGGTGATGACGCATATAAAAACAAACTACGGCTAAATCAATCGAGTGGAAATTACATAAAAAGAAGTTAAAACCCAAGCCGGCCTTGGCGTCTTCTACAGTTCTGCCTCCTTAAGGGAACAAACACTTCTTTCAACACCGTCTTCGAAACCTTACAAAATAATCCGCCATGAAAGAATGCTGCAAGGTTGAGAATCCGCTGACCAAAACGAATCTTCCTGTCAGGGAAGAATCTTCTTCATCAAAAGCGCAATAGCCTCAGGTATAGATAGCTTCCTTGCTGAAAAGCTGTTTTCAACACAGTGATAGGAAAACTGGTATGTACACAAAACCATTCCGGTATTTCGGAATATATATTGGAAAAGATGTGATACATATTTGGTGGATTGGATGAATTCACTAAAAATGATTTGCTTTGACAAGATAACACGATTAACAAAACAAAAAATCTGATATAATAAAATTAAAGTTTCAAATAATTAATTACTAGGGAAAATAATTATAATGCTACCACTAACTCTGGTGGTTAACGAAGAAAACAGCCAATTGCATCGGGAATTACAAATAGAGACAATGGAGGATTACATTAAAAAAAGGTTGGGCCGCCCATAGCTCAGTGGTTAAGACTCAGTCTTACCAATTTGATGTCTAATTGCGGTACCGGTTCGAATCCGGTCTGGGACGTTGACTTTTTTCATTGAGTGGCGGTCCCACAAAATAAAGAACTTCGACTCCCAACCATGGTTAGACAGTATAGGACTCCAATGGGAGTCTTGGCCGAAAAAGAAAAAAAAAAAAAAAAAAGGTCCATGTGAAGTTCCACTCACAGTTACCAACAGCAGTGACCTACAACTAAGGAAACCCAATCAGATCTAAAGACTGAAGCCCAGGCTGCTCCAGGAAATCCAGTTATAAATTCTATATTTATCAGTCCTGTTATTGTCACTCTAAAATTTTATTTTATCTTAATTTCTTTTTTCATCTTTTTCTTAAATTCACTTTCATTTTTTTTCCATTGGAAGTCAATTATTTATTTTGTTAAATCCATAAGTGTCACTGTTTTTATTATTAACGTTTCTTTTATCTTTTATTAAGAATTATTATTTTAATCTATTTATTTTATCTTTTTTTTTGTTTTATTTATAAAACATTGTATATAGTAGGGGATGTCTTTTGTATGAGACTATATGCCCCCTCCCCCATAATCAATTGCCAAAAACAAATGTAGCTCTTACATTAACCATGTAAGGCCCACCAGGCCGATCTGGTATTAAATAAACAAATAAGATAAACAAGAAGGAAGAACATAAAAATCAGAAATATCTTCAGTAGAATGGGCTGCAAATCATCCTTCCCATTCTAATTACAGCAACGATAATTAGTAATTTACAACAAATTACTTCCTGTACCGATTCAGCTCCGATATGGCAGAATATACGTCCCGATAAACTAATGAGACACTTGTGACAGAACCATAAACAAGAAAGACATCATTGGAAGAATAAAGAACGCTTAGCAGCCGGCCGTTAACCCCAACGTAAGATATAGGTCGACGGTAGGGAGGGGGTAGGGACTTAGCGAACATTAAGTTCCCTAATACTTCACTCCTTACCCTGAAAGTAACATATAAGTATATTTATAAAACTTAACTCCTCAATACACTTCATGAAATTAAGGACAGAATATTTAGTTTCAGTAAAGTATCGTTCAAATCAAGATTATGATGATCATAATTTTATTAGATCATTCATTTATCTACGTACAGTAATAACAAAGCAGATTGAAAAAAAAATTGACGAACAAAAGCTCTATGAATTGGTCAAAAGAAAACTTTTATCTTGTGTTGACTCAAGACTTATTGCATAGCAACAGCATTTAAAAAAAACGATTACCTTAGTACGTAAACTTATGAATGCATGGTTACTGTTATGTCTCCATAGATTATAGCATGAATGTTCCAAGAGAGATTTAGTTTCCGAAGTTATTTGAAAAACAATATTCAGTAAAGAAAAAAGTGAAAACTGAGAAGTCGTATTTTTTTTTTTCAAACCCAGACTAATTCCAAATTTGCAGCCTGAAGGTGGTTCTTCCTTTAAAAATTTCATCTTCATTTGTCATAGGAAGATTACGGACACGTATCCACAAGTTTATACCTCCGCTCCTATGAATCGAAACATGTTATGCCTAAAATTCTTCCTCAATATACCCAGAATACTAACGGAAAAGGAGTTTTTAAATCAGCTAATAAATATTTGACTACGGAGCGACGTTTAAGTCATAGGTTAGAAACTGAAACATATTGGACCTGGTAAAACTAAGACACTAATATCTAACGTCAAATGAATATAATCCAGTTAAACTGGACTAAATGATAATTGACGAAATCATGCAACTAGTAATTACTATTGTTGATGAAATCTTTGTTTTATTATCGCAACACTACACTTTGTTTCTTCTACTTCATTTTTTATTTATTTTTTTCTATAATCCAATAAAATATTATTTAAATACCTCTTATTAATAACACATTGGTCCTATACTACTCTCTAAATATGGATCAAGACCAAGCAACCACCTAGACACAATCAAGCGGCCCCAAAAAGCAGACTGCATAACAGCCTTAGCAAGGGAAAGCGTGAAGTAGCTGCAACTAAATCGCCGCGAATGAACGCAATCAATCGCTCGAGTGGCGACACCCGATGTCGCTCATCCCAGCCACGACGTGCAGGTGAGCCCGTCCGTCCACCAAGGTACCGTTCTTTCATTGATAGTTAAGGCATCCTCGGCGACAATGGAATCTGGGTTGTGCCCTCCTACTGCCAGCAGTTTTCTATATAACAGACGAGGGTGGCCGAATATGACGGACACCGGGAAAGCAGGATGTGAAAGCGTACAGCGATTCGTCACTTGCTTTTTTGGACCTTTTTTTCCTTTACCATTGCATGAGCATCTAGATTTTCTACATATCACCTAAGCTCCATATTTTTGGAAAAAAACAAAAAACTGGTGGATTTAAGAGCCAGTAACGTTGTAACGTGAAATAGAAAAGGTAAGAGTAATCAATTACAATAACCAAAGAAAAAACAAAGATAGGAACTTTCAACCTGATAGTAAACAAAAGAAAGTAAATCCTTATCAGATTTGCCGAATACATAACGAGCACACAGAAATAAAAAAAAACATTACAAAAGTATATATCCATTACCCTATGTCTATGGTTACGTATATTTACCAAAAAAATAAATAAACATAGACAAGCTTAAGCACATTTCTAAATATTTTGAGTACTTCTTCAAGATAGCAGTAAAACCTCTCAATGTAATATCTATTAGACATAAAATATTAGTGGAGAAAATGGTCGCGAATGGGGGGTGCGGTCAGCCAATGAACAAAAAAACTATTTATTAGTTTGTTTAGCTATTTTATTTGTTTTTATTCTTTGACCGCACCTCTCGACTATCCTCTACACGTATTAACACCTCATCTTAAATATTTAAATTTAAGTTATATTGTACATTTATGACCAGAGTTGCCAAAACGAACGAAATAACACCCAAATTATTCTGAATGACTTATTACAAAATTTAGAATCGTCTATAAAATACAGATATTTTACTTACCACGCATTATTAATTACTCAACTATTCAACATCCATTAATCAGAGGAATTCGTTCCTCGAGTTTCAAGAGTTACAACAGAAACTAACTCACTAAACATGATATAGATATATGTAGGACTGGAGACAGGACAGCTCACAGTAAACATTCATAGAACCCTTAATAAAATACACAGAGACATATAATACAATACCCCAGCCATCAAGCATATATAGAATATATGTACTTGGCATAATGTGCTATCTCTATTTGTTTTGGTTTTTTTGTTATTTTTTCAGACTGTTGAAGTGAGATGTAATATCAGAGATAGCATACATAAGACCTTATTTTTTTCTTTCAGGATTCATGCCTTAATTGATACGTTCATTGATAGGAAATTTATTTAATAAATATATTTTGCTTTTGCTGATTTTTCGCTCATCAAGAAATATTTTTAATCAAGTAATTCTAAGGTGAAAGGCATTTTTAATAAGATCCACAAAATAAAACTTTAAAGATATTAATACAAAGTTTATTGCAAAAAAAAAAAAATTTTAAGGAGTAGAATTCATTTTGTATCATTGTGGATCTAATTAGAACTGTTAATAAAATCTGCAAGAATAAATCATAAAAACTACATAGAATCCATGAAATCTTTGAATGGTTTATTAAATTCTGCATATGTATTTAATACACTTACAATAATATGAAAGGTAGTGAACTCTTCGAATCAGAATGTTTAATTCCCATACTTATAGATGTTTAAATCCTATCAAGCTTAGAATTAAAATTAAAAAGGTGGGCAAAAAATATGTATGTAATTTCAACGAGACAATAATATGACTTCCCATGGACAAAAATGGCTCACACTATCTTTATTTTAATGTCTTCCAATCTGTGCTAACACCCTATTGCTAAATTGCCCGTAGCTTCATCTCCCCTTTATAACATAATGGGAGCATGAAGCATCTCCATAGGCGTCAAAGTTGGATGACCTCAAATAATACACTATCGCTCTTCGACTCCAGAGAACGAACTAACTCGAAAATATTAAGCGCATAATAAAAGAGTAAGTGCATTCTGCATCCATGTATCGTGAAAGCACATTCAAAAAAAAAAAAAAAAAAAAAAAAAAAAAAAAAAAAAAAAAAAAAAAAAAAAAACCTTGAACTAATATAAATGCATCTTAGACATTAAAAATGATCAATCCAGAAATATTTCTGTACAAATTGAACAACACTGAAACTCAGTGACAAGATTTTAACCTTGAGACCGATAATTATACCAAAAACAAATGTCATTAATTTACAAGGTTGAAGGATATCGTGGGAAAAAATCTACAACCGCTGAGATTGCAAGTGAAATCACGGGAATTAGGTTTCAGACCGACGGCACAAATGTAAGCAAAATTCAAACATAAAAATTCGAAATAATATAGAATTAAATTTTACAATTTCCCTTGTACATTTCCCTTGAACATTTCCCTCCAAAAAATAATTTAGGCATAAATTGTACTGTTAATTGTTCTATTTTGGATCTTCAATTACCTAGAACATATATATTTATTGAAAATTATATTCTTTCATGTTATGATAATAAGTAAGATTCAAGCAGGATATAATAACGGCCAAAAATACTCATCGCAATTGTAATCAGAGATAAGAAAAGTTTTCAAATAAAAATGACATGAAATACTCGTATAACTTATGGATGCTAAACACACTTCTTGATAGATGAATATTTAAACACACTATCCATAAAAAAAATTAGTTAGATAATAATTTCAAGTAAAATAAAAAAAACTTATAAAAACGGTGGTACATCGTTGAACGGCGAAGCGAAGATTTTCAGTCAAGATCAAGGCTGAAGATCCACTTGGCTGGTATTTTTATAAATGCCAAGTTCAGCAAGTGTTGTATGGCTTACTTAGTTAATTATGGAGTTGATTACTTAACTCATGCATTGTTTAAAACATCTATTAAAATTTTTGATTGAATATAAAGGGGTCGCGCCAAGCTACCATGACCCAGAAGACAGAACCTCATAAAGTATTATGATGTTGGAGACCGAACTCAATGAACAGGTAGAACCAGTTCCTCTACCGCAACGATCTGGATAACTGCCGAAGAGTAAGGGTCATTAGTATCCTTGTCTAAGATGTCTGTCCTTCCTATGGAACGACTCGGAAGTTAAAACCTTAATAGAGGATATCCAAAAAAAAAAAGCAATAAAAAAAATTAAGTAAAAAATTCTCTTAATGGAGTCCAAGGAATAAACATTGTTTACATCTTAAAAATTCTTATTAACACAAAACTGAAATATCCAGTTTTTCTGCTCAACTTGCAATTAAGCTCAGTTGAAGAACTCTGTGGGATACAAGGAACCACTTCAATCATCCAATCAAACTAGAAGCAGTACGCAATTGGAACAACAATTGAATGATACAGATCCTGTTGTCAATGTCAACACATGATAAATTTATTGTCAACTTGTCTTTTGGTTTTTCGTGGTAAAATTGTTGGAAAAGCAACCCAACATTACCATTACGTTGTATGATGAAAAAGAAAAACTGATTAGTAAGCGAGGTCATAGGAATTCATTACCACAAAACCACCAGGAAGAATCACTAATGTTCATTTAAAAATCGTTAAAATGTTGAATCATCCATCTTTAAAAAGGAAAAATAGTGCTACCATACCCAGTATTTAGGAAATATTAATAAGAATTCATATTTAAAGGTAATAAGGACGCATAATCGGGAAAAAAAATCCAATCACACAAATATTCGACTAAAGAAATGATTGGAATGGAATAGATTTGCTGAAGACATTACCGAGGGATTCCTTTTCAAACAAAATACGATAAAGCAGTGAAACATTACTCGGAAAGGAATAGAACTACATCAAATATTGAAGAAGGGGTTGAACAAAAACGTGGAAGTCAAATGGGACCGAGACACGTTATCAGAGGGACTGAAATCAATTCCTTCATTCGGTGGGTACCAGAACACCGAAGTTCTCACTAGTAATAACTAAATCTATTAAATGTAATGATAATAAAAGTGCATAGATATATAAGTGATAGTAAATTCGTCATAAAATTGCAGATTATTGTTATCACTATTTTTATTTGTTCAATTCTAGGAGTCATGAATCAAATATACAATCATTTTTAATATTTTAAATTTTAAATCATAGATTTCAGTAAAGCATAGCTGATTATTTTATGTAGTAATTTTTTTTTTGAATTACTTTTATTGATTTTTTTATTATTATAATTTTTTCAAATATTATCCTAGATGTTACATTACCTCTTTTTGCCGTAGCCTACTTTGTCGAGTTCGATATGCCTGTAGGCAGCGTAGGTGGCCATCTGGGTGTTGGCTGGACGCGGCAGGAGCACTATCACGACTGAGCAGAGAGCGGCGGCACGGCCTTGCTCTTATACCCTCGGCCCCACCCCCCACCACCGGCGGCGGTGCACTGTCACGCCGCTGCACTCTTCGGTACCGGAGTACCGACGGTCATCGGGAGTACGGCGAAGAACTTGAGGGGGTGGCCGCTGGACGAGGACTTCGCGCAGCTATTGGCCTTGGACACCGCTCGGACAGTTGAATCATCAACATTGGAACACGGACAGAGGAAGTTGTGCTTAAAACAACGAAAACTAAATGACTAAACAACCTCGATCCCCAAAAACTGCATATTTAAACGTTTAATATTTTGAAAATTTAAGAAATAGTTATCTTATTATAACCAAAACGATAGACTGTTAGGTAAATGAAAAATGAAGATGGTTTTTTACTATGTTGAATTATTATATGCAATGGATTATCTTTTTAAATGCAATAGACAGTGAGTATTTAAAGTTAAATAAAATATCATGGCGTAAGTTGTGGTACTTCGTGAATCCGAAAAATCAACAATGCAATTTTAATAACAAAAAAAAAATGATACAAAACTAACAAAGAAATAAATATTATTGAGAAATCTCCTTTCAATTAACGTTATATAGGATAAAAAACATTACTTTTTTTTTTTTAATTTGGAGAATTCATCTGAGATGCCTCTTAAATAACGCCTTGATTTTTTTAGTTTTAAACGATTTTTTGAGACTTAAGAGGCACCACAGCTTACAATATATGGTTCTAAACACACATTTATTATTACGAGTTGTCTATCTTTTCAATTGATTTTAATACTGTTTGGTATATTTTTTTTTAACTTCGAACAATCCTTGTAAAACCATTTCGATGGAATTCTCCAAATCAGAAAAATATACAAAGATAGGAAAAAATGCTTCAAGAAATTCCTAGCTTCTTACGGCAATAGTAACGTTATAACTATAAATAAGGTGCTCCTTGTAAATATCTTTTAACTAAAATTTAAAAAAAACTTTTATTATGCGTAAATAAAATATAATACAAAATATTCCGGCCAAAAAGGATGTGTAAACCGGAGAATTTAGAAAGCTACACAACGCTGATTTAAGGGAACTGCACCCCGTAAATATATTTCGGGTTACAGCATTTCTGCGAATAATATGGTCGAAAACTTTTTAACTAACCCATTCCTAAAATGTTAAACAGTATCAAGGGGTAAACTTTCGAGGGGTAGACCGAAACCTAGATGGGAGAATTGCGTTAAGACTGATTTAATGAATTCAGGTGTGGAGGGGCATCACAGGGCCGATGTATATAGAGAAAAATTGGTAGTATCGGCATCGAACCTTAGGGTTTGCTAACTCCTAATTATTATTATTTATTTTGCATAAACAGTTTTTTTCCTGATATAATCTGACTTGGATTAGCAAGGAATCAGTAATTTTCCTTAATCAAGACTCTTAATTAATTAAAAGTAATTAATCAAATAAATCTTATTTAATTAACCTAAACTGAAAATATGTTAATTATGTCAAAGTTAATAAGGTTATTTTCTTATACAGTAAAGTTTAAAGAAATATTGATTAGAACATCTTTATAGGAAGTTCTTCGGTTAGTCCCTTAATGTAAATAAATGCAGTCCAATGAAGACAAAAATCGCATTTTAATATGGTAACTCATATTATAAAAAGAATTAGATTGAAAAATGCAGTAGAAAGATAAAAAAAAAAAAAAAAAAAGAGAAAATGTGTATTGATTAATGATGGCAGTAATAATGTAACAGTATTAGAGAAATAGTTTTTTTCATCCATTCGATACAGCTCATTTTTGACGAAAAGGTGAATATTTTTGACCGTTTCAAGAAAAGAAAGTTCTAAATTCTGAAATAATATGTATTAATGAATAGGTGCCTAAAAAAAGGAAAAAATGTATTTTTATCATATTTATAACAAATTATATAGTAGGCTTTGGTTTGTACCATGCCCAATTATTTTGGGATCATTGAGACATGTATATCTCTTTTGCCACTTACAGTATTATTTTATATCCACCCCATTTATTATCACCGCATTAAATCAAAATAGGCTGTTATAATATTAATTTTTGCAATATTTTAACAACATGATCTTATATAAATTTCTAGAGTAATGTGAGTGATGAGAGTTTCAACGACTCCTTAAAAATGTAAATCTGCTATAGAAGGATCCTGAACTAACAATGACAAATATCGATTTAACCAAGAAATTGTAGGAGGGAGAGAGGAGAAAAACAAAAAAAGGGCGGTAAACAATGATTGACTTAAACAATGATAAGGTTAGAAAGTTATTAATTGTTAGGATTTATTTAAATTTTTAGAAACAAGTTTTTCATTCCACATAATATAACGGTGTGTTATTCACCTATCATAGTTCACTATAATTATTAACTGTTCTGTTGATTCGCTCTTCAGCGTTTTGAACTTAAGTTTAATCAAAAAGCCTCTGTATAGAAAAACTTCTATTTTATTGTTATTTTTACTATTTTATAGTATTTAGCTTCCCTGTTTGTTTACTAAACCGAGAGAACAGGTGAAACGTAGGTTTCAAATAAATAGTTCTTGCTATTTGAGTACCTTTTTTTTAATTCTAATCGGACCATTTTTCTGCAAAAGAGGGTGAATCTAGTTAAAGGAAGTATTCATATAATATGCATACAAATTTAGAAAATTGTATGAACCTGCATATAATTATGCCTGGAATAATATGACCTTCATTCACTGGATATACTCATAGCAAAAATAAATAGATTTCCAATTGGAATACAGCCCTTTGTATAATTCCGTGAATTGGATTTAATTAATTACTTTCTAAAATTACATGGATAGAAATTAAGCATAAAAGGTCGCCTCTGAGGGCGATTAAATATCATATAGTGTACCATTGCGTGAAAACTTCAAAACATCAAAATATAATTTATTAATTTTAGCAAAAAAAATTATCTTATAGTCGCTTTATGTTAATTTTATTTGTGTAGTATATAAATTACTTATTTTTCATTACTTGATCAGATTCATATTTTAATTATACAAATCATGATAGTATTTTCTTTTCTTTATTATTATTATTATTATTTTAAAATTATTTTTTTTAATTTAATCGAGTGATTAGTTTTTTTTTTATCATATACATTTTTCTTTTTCTCTGTTTTTTTTTTCTTGTTTTATTTCTGTATATATTGTAGGAATAATTATTTCAACACTAATACAAATGCCCTTAATTTTTGTTTGATTTTATTAATTCTCTTTTAATTGGACTCATCCCGACTACATCATCTTAACCTCTAGAACATTCTGTTCTCTTTTCTTTGTTATATCTCTTATCAATTAAAATACAAGAGGACTTCATTTTGCTATAAGCATTAAAAACGAAGTCAAAACGAACCTGTTCTATTACAAGTGATCATTATACAAATCACCCGCCTATACAACTTCAACACAACCAAAAACAATTACAAAGTAATCAAAAACTCATCAACGCGTCTACTATCAGAATTATTTAAAACAACAGAATTCGACTATCGATAAAGTTAAACAGAAATATCAAATTAAACCTTCAACAACATATTTCAAAATATTTTCTATAGCTAGAATTAGGACAAATTAAATGATTAAAAAAAAATCAAAACACTCCCTCAATATTGAATACATAAATATATAAATAACATTAAGGATATATGCCATTCCCAACAGAGCTCCGTTGGGATAAAATTTTACATTCTGGTAATACCTCGGGATGTTAGGAAAGAATAAGGGTTCCTTGGAACACCTCTTCTTTTCCTGTCAAATTATCTTTGTTCTGGATATACGGCTTGGTGCATTAGGAATATATTATATCTAAGTACATTTGTTAATGTCAATCATTTTTTTATATTCCATCTCACGTTTTTTTTTTATTTCTATAAAATGCTAATTAGCATATATTCGCCTAATTAATCAATTGCTTAACCCAGAGGTTCACAATCTTTTTCATTTTCGGCTCCTTAAATAATTGGATTTTTTCCGCGGCGTCCTTAATAAATCAGATTTTTTTTCTAAATTTTTGAGTTCCTTGAAAAATTGGAAAACATTCCTTTTTAAAAGCGATTACCTATTTACCATCGAAAAATTAAAAACAGATACTAATATAAAATATCTAATTTCGACTGTTTCGATAATATCCATATAGAGACTGGACAACCACATGGTGGTTAGTTGAAAAATAAATTAAACACGAATTTTAAATTCACAAAAAATTTATTGAATGGCAATAGATGATTGACATTATTAAAATTATTAATGGGATGTATGGGCTTGATGTTCGCTTCACAACTTCTCAAATCTGAGAATAAAATTGGATATGGGGCATATCTTGTTCAACGTTAATTTTCGAGCGATATTTACTTTTTATTTGGAATAAATATTCGTAGAGCTTTACCACTAAGCAGTGGATATTCCGCTTTTACTGATATCCGAAAACTAGAAAATACCATAAGCTACCTATAAAGTATTATCGCCAGACAAGTCAATAAGAGATTCCTCTTCTAAAGAAGTAAATTCTGATGGAGCCTTGGCTCTTATATTTTATAGGCTTTGCATCCATGTAAATTTATCATTATCTGCTTACATTTTTTTATAAGCTCTGATAGGTGATCAACAAAATTGGATTTTATAGAGCAAGACAAATTTATTTCATTGGAGATTGCAAACTCCTGCAATAAAGGAAAACAATCACTGTTTTCCATAGCGAGGAAATTCCAATAATATTGCCGAATTGTTTAATTAAATAATTCCCCGGGCACCACCGCGTACACTTTGGGAACCACAGGTTTGTTTAACCCTAAATTTTGCATCTTTTCAATACATCAATAATCAATTTATGATTATTACATCTGATCATTTTTTATTTTACAACCCATTATTTTGCCATATTTAACATGGAACATGTCATAAGCTTCACTTATATTTATGGGAGCCCAATGATTGCGTTCACTTCTTCTTTAAACAACTTCTTTTAAATTTAATGTTGAATTCCCATTTTACAAGATATATATTTGTTGAGCATGTAATATCGAAGCAATGAGAAAATAAGACAGTAATCTTAACAGGCTGATAGAAAATTAATTTCGCTATTGAATAACTGCTGATTAAATGTAACAAACAACAACTTTCACTAATAAAATAATAATGCACAATAAATATAAAAGCTTATGAGTTAATTTAAGGTTATTGTTATGAGGTTTTGTGTTCGATAGTTCGTGAAACTAGCCATATCGGTCAGTGATACATATCTATATCACACATACACAGTTAAAAGTTCTACCAAAAAAATCATAGGACAGTACTACCACGGCAAAGAATGTTATAGTTTAAACGATTTTAGTGGCTTTTAAAGGTGTTACTATCACTATTATAGACCACAAGGTATCTTACATGCTCACCGACGTCAATGATATTTAATTCTAACGACAACTACGCAAGTTTTTTTAAGCTTCAAGATTTAAATAGCAAATAAAAAACCTGAGAGCTTCTAAAGCTTAATAATTTGAATTTTAATGGCATCATTTAAAAAGGAAAATAGAAAATAAAAACACAGTCTCATTTAATTGCTCCAACTCTACAAAAGAGTCTGGGAGAAAACTCCCGCATCGTCCGATATGATAAACGGAGAAACTTCATTCACATTTGCATTCGTGACGTGCGTATCTTAGGGGGAAAATCTATGTTAATGCTAGTGTCCGGAGGGCAATAGTATCGGGATAGACCGCTAGTAAAATAGACACGGATTTCTATCAACCATTCATCTACCCTATTACTAAAAAATTATATATATATTAAAATTAAAACGGAGTTACATAATTCAGTCTCTACATTATATATTTTGTAGTAAAGCACGCGTATAATTTAATTAATTAATGATTATAGTCACAGTACATTTATAAATAAAACTGTATTAAATAACTTTTATTAAAAGCTAATGTGGTTAAGTCAATTAATCTTTATTTTCATGATGTCTTTTTACTTTATATTAAAAAAAAAAAATACTATGAGGTAATAGTGAATATTAATATGAGGTTTGATTAAAGGTAACAGTGAAATAAAGTCGATTAAGTTTTATTTGTGCATAATATCAAAAACTAAAAACGATATATAATTTTGTGCTAGTCCATACAGTTTTAGAGATTGGTAAAAAAAAAAATGAAAGATCACATTTTTTAATAGCAGTTATCCTTTTTCTATAACAATTCAGGAATTAATTAAAAATTATTTGTAACTACTTACACCACACTTAACGTTCATCCATCCTTATATACAAAAATAAGTAATGAGTAAAGTTTTTATAATAGGAAGAAAAAAATATGATTTAGATATCACTGGACCTTAATTCTTCGATGTCTATTTATTAGACCTGATAAGATAAATACCATGTAAAACCCTATTATAATCCCATGAGCCCAATAAATCTATTCCCCGCCCGCACAACAATTTTGAAGCTTGCGCTCAATGAAAAACTCGTAGTTAAAAATCAAAATACCGTTAACTCATAATTGGACCCAGTAATCATAACGCTAAAAAAATTCATGAGATTTTTTTAAAATTATTTACGGGAATTATAGTAATATAGTATTTGAGCCCACATATACAATAAGGAACCAACCGTTTTATTATTTTATTTTTGTTACAGGTGATTCTTAAACAGTGGGAAATTTTTATAACCGACTTGAAAAAATATATTTCAAGGCTCAATCCCATTAGTTTCAGTTATCTTCAGATCTCTACGACATCGAGAAACATCTCTTTCTGATGGACATGATTAATTAATTCTATTGCAATATTTTATTGTTTTTCTACTTGCCATGAATACTTTATTATTATAAATTTATTTGAAAAAAATTCCTTTCAAAGAGTAAATTAAGTTTGGCGTTCAGAGTTAAAAAGCTCGTATTTAGAAATGATATCA
Organism: Halyomorpha halys; assembly: GCF_000696795.3. Lineage (NCBI taxonomy): Eukaryota > Metazoa > Arthropoda > Insecta > Hemiptera > Pentatomidae > Halyomorpha > Halyomorpha halys. The sequence goes on along the minus strand of NW_027108374.1, from coordinate 116,712 downwards.
CCACTTTTCATAATTGGTTCTAATTCATCATTACGCCAAAACATTAATTATAATTTAGTTTTAATTATAGTTGAAATTTTTTGTTAATGAGTTTAAAAAACCTTCATATTTTTTACCATGCATTTACGACTATAACAACTCAAATCTTGTAAAATAGTATAAATAGAAAATATATAAAAGAATACGATTAGGTTTTAAGTTACTAATCTGATTTTATCATGGTGCATCATTATTGACATTGTAATATCAGACCTAAATTGTGCTATAATTGTTATCTTCGTTCTTAAGCAACACTCTAGATCTGTGGAAAATGAAGCAAAAAAAAAAAACTCAATTAAAATAGGCTACATATTTTGAAACTGAATGGTGTGACTTTTGAATTCAACCTCCTTCTGTTCTTATCTGTCCTCAATACCGCATTTCATTTTGAAAATTGACCTCTTCCAAGCCATTCATTTTCATGAAGATTTAATGAATCTTCATTAATTCCATGGGATGATCATAGATCCCAGTACAACGGGTTATTTGGAGCACAACAGCAATCACGACAGGCCAACCATGACAGTAAGTACGTGGGGGTTCCAGACAAGAGCGCATCAACGCACTCATCAGCTCCCATGTCTACGGAAACTCCTTGATATAGAGGCAGGTGCGATAGCGTCCAAATCGGCCAATTTCATCAGAAGTACCGTAAGCATTAGGTATACATCTCCAAATCCTGTGAATATGTGCTCCAACAGGAGGCCAGTGACCTACGAAAATGATAATTCCATAATCAATGCTGATATGTGCAGCAACAGAGGTCCCTAACAAAGAGATTTACGTACAAGAGTCGAGAGGATGTCCACTGCCACAGTTGTCAGCACTTCCGTATTTCCGGACCCAGATACAATGCTCGCTTCCTATGCTTGATTACAATATAAACTGCTGTTTGTATTGCAATGAGCAGTTGTTAAACAACTCAGTGGGTTTGAATTAGAAAACCATGCAACAGCTAAAGCACGTGCTCTGAATACAAAACCGAAAAGCTGAAAACAACCTCCTCAATCTTAATCCACATTAACCAAATAGAAAACTTACTCTTCATAGTAACCACTCATATTCCTAACTCATACCATACCCATTAAATGTTTTCTAAATGAAAATCTTCAAAATAGCTTGGAAACTATTAACAACAAATTAGTTGGTTAATATCTAAAACGAAAATTGTGGGAGAAAATTTTTCGATTATGAGGACATCATTGTTTTTTTTTTTTATTACCTCCATCCTCCACGGATAAATAGACAGGTAATAAATAATAAACATAATAAATAGAAAGGTTTTTTTAAAATATTAAGATTGAAATGCAATTAATATTGAAAGAGTATGTATAAAACATAAAAAAGAAAAATAACATTTTCGTAATATGCAAATAATAGTTTGAGACGAATAGAGATGCTATTTACAAAAACAGAAATACAATACAATTAATTGTAAATACTAGCATATATTTAATAATCAATAAATTATAAGGTATATCACCGATAAAAATTGTTTTGTATTAAATAATGATAGTAAATAATTCCGGTGTAGTAGATAATTATTTAGTTTTATTGTAGACGTGAGTCAGCCCTGAAGGTTCGGGAGCCCATTCAACCTCATTATATGTGGCTACTCTTAAATGGGTAAAAAACTGACGGTCAAGCGTGATTCTGAATAAATCACCTCCTTGCACAACCGTCGGTCTGCTAAAAGCACTTCCTTACAAAGTACTACTCCCCTGACCCTTCATGAGATGTAGAGGTACAGATATATTTTAATTTAGTAAATAATAAAAGATAACACAAAATTCAATCTATATTTTGGAAGAATTGAGAAGCCTTGATTATGGGCAGTCTAGTCCGATATGTTGCAGAAAGAATTTAAAAATTATAAGGTATGATTTGTAAATATCATCACAAAAAGAAGGAAAAGAAAAGAAAAAAAATATATAATTTTTTAAAGAAAAACAATTTACGGTGTAAATAAGCATAAATCTATGAGGAACTAGAACCTTAGTCAAGTTAAAAGCAATAAGGAGAGAAATTTTGATAAGAAAAAGGTGACCCACATTATTATCTCGGTTTGCGTATTTTTACGATCTGGCAGGAAATATAAACTAAAATATCCATGTCGTAATGAATAATCTTAAAAATAAAATGTTGGCAAAATATTTGCTATATTAAGTGATTTCTTAAGGTTATGATAATTGATTATTGCGTAGCATACTAGTTGAAAAAAGTCACCCAACAGGGTCTATCATCCATATGACAGAAAAAGCAAGGTTTTAAAAAAAAAGTCAGAACAGGTAAAAATTATAAGTACTCAGATAAAATTAGCTCAAGATACTACTCGAGTAGCAGTCATTTCGACCGAGGGCAACAAACTGTAATGCTTCAGCAAACAGCGACCCTGGGCTGCTCCTTTCCACGCTAGGCATCTCCTACGTAACCAATGTTAGGGTCAATGCGAAACCAGTCCTGCATTCGAGAGCTCGAGCTCAATATAGTCGCTGAGATAGGAAATGCATTCCACATAGAACACACCTCTCTTCACATACCGTTTAGTGGAAGAGCATGTGTTATTGTTAGATTATTCGTAATAATTCTATGGTAAAAAACAATGGAGTATAGGACATCAGTTTCTAACTCCCTCTTATCCAACACTTAAACCGATAAAATAATTTTTTTTTTTTAAAAACAGTAAAGTATTTAAATATTATTTTCCAAAATTATCATCTCAGAGTGTACCCAATCTTATATAGTTTATAATTGCCAAGATGATTTTTATTTATTTTATTTTAGTATGGGCTCCGTACAAGCATACTGTATTCTGCAGTGTAAGAAAAGATGATATAATATAACAAATAAATCAGGAGATTTCTATCAAAAGTTATTATATCTAAATTTGAAAAATACATTATTAAAAAAATAATATAGGAACTTCACTTGCAGATTAATTTTATTTTATTTTATTTAATAATATTACTTTAAATTATATTGAAATCTATATATCTATATCTGAAATATATAAATCTATCAAAAGTAGATAGATCAATCAATTTTTGAAAAAATAGTATAAAAAAATTAATATTAGAACATCACTTTAAGATTAATTTAATTTTTTTAACATAATTATTATTGTATTTAATAAATTTAGTTTAATTTTTAATGAAAAAAGAGATTTGTAACAATTATTTGACACGGGAAAATTTTAATTTAAGAATAAACTGAATAAGTTTTAGCTGTAAAATTTTGATTTGTCTACAAAAAAGAAGTTTGAAAGCGAGCTTAGAGTTGTCTTGTTTGTTGTTCTTGTGAAAAATACTAAATTAAAGATTCAGATATTATCGAGAGTTAATTTATTTTTATGTTACCTTATCACTTATTTTACTTAATTGCTCAGATATTAATTCAGAATTATTAACTGTTTCCTTAAGTCAACAGTTATTAATTTTTTTTTTTAACCTTACATGAAAACTATTAAATAAGACGAAAAACATATTAGCTAATTTAAAAATATCTTCTTTTTCTTTGTATTGTAGATGGCCCGAAAAATAATTCCTCCCCAGGTCCTAAACAGCTCAGGTACGCCACTGATCAAGCGGCTGAATACAGCCTTCCTACTCAGCAGTCTCGATATTTTTTTTTTTGGCCGCCCGTAGCTATGTGATTAAGACACAGTCTTACCAATTTGATGTCTATTGGTGGTACCGGTTCGAATCCGGCCTGGACGTTGACTTTTTTCATAGTGTGGCGGTCCCACAAAATGAAAAACTTTGAACCCCAATCATGGTTAAGCAGTATAGGACTCCAGTGGGATTCTTGGCCGAGTATATATTTTATTTAATCTAAGAAATACTTTTTGAATTTTGTTATCAGTCTTTTTCGATTATGCTGTCTACCGTTCTTCAGGTGTGTATCCTGAATATTATAAAGTTAATACATATAAAAAAAAAAAAATTCGGATTGGAAATACATAAAAAAAATTTCCCTTGAAATCTCAAGCCTGTTAAGAAAAGTCAAATTTCAAGTGGCTATTTTTGGAAAATTGAAAATAAGGGAGGAGAGATATATTGTTTACTTTCTCGTGCTAAATAATTTATTTATCCAAACAGATTTATCACTAGAATTTCCTAAACAGAGATCAATGACTGATTATGCTGTAATACTCTTTATCAGCATATCCTAAATATTATATTTTCACATATAAATAAAACTTAATATGTACATGCATATTCTATAAAACATTCACTCCTCCTACTCTCCTTCCCTCTTACCGTTCATTCATAAATACAACTACAGTCACAATTTATTGTCTCATAGATGTGTGCTGAGAAACTTATAAAGTTCCCTTTGAGGTTTCCTGTGAAAGACCGCAAAAACAATAAAGGAAAGAGGTATTACTACAAGTTTTATAATAAAAGAAGAACCGCATTGACAGCGTATTCTATTTTAGGAGGGAAAGTAACATACAAGGAACTGTTTGGCAGAGAATCCTTGAATATCCATATAACTAAAAGACTTAATCAATGAAAATAAAATTAACTTATTATAAAGGATTCATGACATTATGAAAAGGGCAAAGAGCAGAGAGAAGGAAAATCTAACGAATGGCATTTATAATATTTATATATTATAATCGTAATATATAAAATAGCACTGGTCTTTGTTTAGTTGGAATTATTAATGATTCATAAGAAAAAAAAAATCTCAGTTTGGTAATACATAAAAAAACCAAAAAAAAAAACCATTCTGCCTTGAAAAATCAAGACTGTAAAGAAACGTCAAATTTCAAGTGGCTATTCTTGGAAAAATGAAAATAGGGAGGGAAAATATATTAGTTTACGTTAAATAATTTATTTCTCCAAGCACATTTAACACTAGAATTTCAAAGAGAGATCAATGACTAATTATCCTTAATAATCGTAACTCTAAAACGATTGAATGTTTGAATTTGCCTAATCTCATGCATAAATCCTCAAAAACATTTTTATCTGACGATCTGTGCACAAATACTACGGAAAAAATCTGCACTGTGCTACTAGCTCCAAAATCGAATCCAGAGGTGGCAGATTGTTTTATGTTTTGCTGAAGCTGTAATTCAGTCATGAGTTCAGAAGCCCTTCGGAGTCTACCTAACCTAAGAACCAAATCACCTCTTTGCACAACCGTTGGTCTAATACATCTAAAAGTACTTCCTCGCTAAATACTACAATCCTTACCCTTCATGTCTTTGTAGCGGTCCAGATTATTACTTTTTTTTTATAATTAGAAAATCGTCAACCGGCAGGGGAGATGTATCAGATATAAATGATGACTGATTTTTAAAAAAGCTTACTATAAAGTAACTAATGTTAATTTTGTTTATTTGAAATAAATAACCCTTTTCTCTGCTGGTAGTAATAAAATGAATACATACAAAAGCTATGAAAGAATTTAATAATTAACTGAGAAATTTTTTTTTTCCTATAAATAAGAGTAGTAATATCGATGTCCAATACATCGATGAAAAACGAAATATAGATTTAAAAAAAGGAAAAAACATTTGATCTTCATATAAAATCACGAACAGATTGAAAAACGAATTTCAAACCAGCGTTTATTATTTTAATTAGATATGTTTTATTTAATATTTTTTAAATAAGATTTTTTTCATAACGTAGTATTAAAAAAAAAGAAAAAGAAATTATGATGTAGTATACCTATGCAACTTATCACTGTTAAGATCATTACCATATACCGTTAGCTGTTAAAAGAGCAATAATAACAATCAGCGTTTTTTCCTCAGGCCCCAAAGAGAAAAAAAAATTGACTTGAGAACCCGATTTGCCTGCCGTTAAATTTCTGGGCCAGCGAGAGGTTAGAACGAAAGCAGGCAGTCATAAAGCCCTGTTATTATTCCGGGTCATTCCTTCGCCCATATTTCTACATTTTTTATTCTTAAAATACTTTTTTTTCCTACATCCTCGTTTCCTTTTAACGAGGCGAGCTATAATACCCTCCGCTGGGCCAAGATACGGCCGTGGTTGAAACGTGTGTGAAAGTAATGCGGGTGGAAAACTAACGTCGTAAATAGGGCTCTCAAAAGGACATCGGTATGAGCAGCTTCCCACTGGATGCCTGAACATACTATTTAATGGAAGTGAAAATAATATTAATTACACGACGAAAATTGAGAAATCCCTGCACAAATTCAACTTCATTAAATTAGTAAAATAAACTTTTTTTAAATATTTATTTATTGCTATTTACAACTGTACATTATAATACATTTAGTAAATCCGATCTAAGTTAAATTGGAGTGTTACAGGGGTGTAGAGAAACAACCCATTGGTAGCACTCTAATGACATTTTACATTAGCTGGTCTCGTGGCCATCTTCTTTTCAGGCGCCTCGGAGGATTGTCAGGATTAGGAGATTAGAAACTAGGGGGTTTGAGTGGTTTGGGAGTTTATACTGGAAGGAGTGATATCTGGTTCGGGCTAGATCGATTACATAGGGAACATTTATAGTCTTTATGTATGATTTTGTTTGTGACAAAGTAAGGAGCATTGAGGATTTTACGAAGGGTTTTAGATTGTAAGGATTGAATACGAGAGGAATTCGAAGGTTTAGTGGAGCCCCAAAGCTCAACGCCGTATGTGCAGATAGGACTTATAATTGTCATGTAAATCAGTCTTTTGTAATGAATTGGAAGTTTGGACAGTTTGTCTAGTAAATTCTGTAATAGTCGAAATCGACGTGCAGTTTCCTGTCTTTTCAGTCTGGTTTGAGGATTCCAGGTTAGTCGTTTGTCCAGATGTAGTCCAAGGTAGCGGATCTTTTTAACAGGGGTAAGAGTAACATTATTGAAGTATACTGTAGGGCAGTCAGTAGGTTTACGACGAAGGGTAAAGGTGATTTGATGGGATTTGTTGGAATTTATCTTAATTCTCCAATTACGACACCATTCTTCGAAGGATGTGATATGGGAGATTTTGGGATACAATAAATGGGTTATTATTAACAGCGAGAACACATGTGTCATCGGCATACGTGGTGAAGATAGTGTTAGGATTGGTTGGAATGTCACCTATATAGACGCTGTAGAAGATGAGACCAAGGATAGTACGTTGAGGAGCCTTTTAAAAAAACAAAATTCAAAATGAAAAAATTCAGAATTAAACTTCAAAAAGAGTGAAATATGCAGGCTGATTAATATGTGCGGAGCAAATGACAATTTGTTCCATTCCAATGGATCAGGCTCTATATTGCAAAGTATTAAGACCTTGAACTTCTTTTTGTTTTCGATTTATTTTTAGACGCCACAAAGGAATATCGGAAAAAGATTAAGAAGATAGGCAAGTAGTGGGATTGAAGTTTATAATAGGATGATGAGTACACATGTCGAGCATTGAACTTGTGAATAAACCTTCCATCTCCCAGAAGCAGAAGAGCAATGGCCCCCAGCCAGTGATAAGTGGGCCGTAGGAGCCGTAAGCCAATAACATATATGTTTATGAGCATTTGTTTTATATAGACAATGACATAAAATATCCGTCTGTCGAAGCCTGTGAGCAATTTTAACTACACCATCTAAATAACAAAACTTAAAAAAATAAATAAGTTATATGCCTAAATAAATCAACAAGTTAGTGATTTGAAACAACATGGTATTTACGAGTATTTTAAAAGAAATGAAACTATAATATCCAACTTGTAACTTGTGGTATGGCATTGATCCCTCTCAAGTTAACCCACAAAGCTCTTTCCAGTGTAGACAATCGTACATAGTTGCTCTGAGCTCTTCAATTAGAGCATTTTAAGAAACTGAATTAGTGTTGTAGAGAGCAGGTCCCCCTAGATTTTTGGGGCCCAAGAAAAAAACAAAACCAGAAATTAAAAAAGTAAAAGAAAGTAGAAATCACGAATAGTAAACTAATTTGATAGATGGTTTCTTTCTGGAAACATGTTATAATTAAGGTAAGGAAAGATGGTGGCGTCCAAAAAATCACCAGAGATGAAAAGTGCAAAACTGCCCTATATTTTCATTGTGCGAGCCATTGGTTAAACTTTGTTGTAAACTATTTTAATTCAGTACGGATGGAAAAACTTGTTTTTTCTCATTCTGATAACATCAATAGAGTATCCATTTTCTTCATCATCATACGGAGCTCCTCACCTCCAGATATATTAACGAAGGAAACGAACAGGGAATCAGTTTAACTGATTCAACGGATTTTGAGACCCAAGAAAAAAACAAAACAAGACAGATAAAAGCGAACTTATTTGATAATGTTTTTTTTTCCTAGAAATATGCTGTAATTAAGGAGATAATGGCGGGGAAAGAAGAAGTCGTTTCATTATCAATAATTTATTTAGATTACCGGTAATAAAAATTTAAAAAGTAATGATTGAATTTTAGGAAGTAGAAATAAAAGAGGTACTGGGCCGCATCTAGTTTAATTTTTGCCTATGTGGCCTACAGTTGAAAATTCCGCAACTGTAGAGAAACCAGTAAAATAAGTTTTGCAGCAGTCAGAATAAGAAGTTATATTAGTAAATTATAAATTTCAAATTTACTTTTCCACTTTGAACAGCATTGAACAAGAATGATTGTGTTTGATTTGATCAAAAAATTCATACCAAAAAGGTGATCATTTCTTGTGTTTAAATTGGGATATTGTGGGGATGGGGAAATAAAACCTCATGTCAAAACTATTTTTCCCACAAACTGTTCCTTTTATTTAAGGGTAAAAAAATTCAGAGATAAAATATATTTATTTTATATTATGATCCACAGAAATGATAACTCAATAGTTAAGAAAATATATAATGATGATATATAAATATACAATAAAAAGGCGGGCGGTTCAGAGACACTAAGTAGATAATCCACTAATAGTCGGTAGAGAGTTTAGATATTATCATTTCACAGCCATGCAAGGTGCTTATTTCCAGGATGCGGGCTCTCGAATAAATTGTTTGTCAACTATTTTTAGATTCCTAAGTAAACATTGTTATTTATCTAAACCATTAATCGCATCGGGTATTATCAGGCATTATCCATAAACGGAAAGAGATAACCATTCAAACGTATTCATGGCTAATTATACACATTTACGATCATTATCTATTTTAAGTGTATCTTTAACAAAAATACCAAAATTAATATAATCAATGTACAAAAAAAAAACGTATATTGACAACATTTTGATATTTCATGACATTGCTCTAATATTAATAGACCTCCAAATGGCTTGTTAATAACATCTATATAATGTCAATAGCATAACAAAATATGTATTTTAAAACAATAGTTTTGTTTCAACGACCGTTTTTGATTGCCATAAAACGTTGTTGAAAAAGGGCCTAATATAAATAATTAAATTAATATGGACAGATATTAATTCACTACTATTTAATTTTTTTTTTTACAACGTTTTGGCCTATGAAGACATCCTCGAGTACAATCTGTAAGGATTTATAATTATTCAACAAAAATACATGACAAAAAATAAATAAAACTAAGAATATAGGTAAGATAAAATAATTCAATTAATACATAGTGAATCATGAGTTTATTTTAATAATATTTAATTGTTAATTGCAAATATTTGTTTAATGGAAGCTTGACAGCTTCCTGTGTAGAATCTTTATATTATTTAAAAGTTAAGTAATTTCCTTTATACTCATATTTATTTTGGTTGTCACGTAATTTAATAAAATAATTATGAATCCTTTCACCGTACTGAACATATTCCAGCCAGTTTTGTGTCAACCAAATGTGGTTGTTGGAACTAATCCATTAATTTATAATCCCTATTTATTGATAATACTATTTTAAAGAAAATATCTACAAGCAAGTTGAATACACATTTTCGTGTAGGTGTTGATTAACCATTTGGAACTCTATTATATTAGATAGTATCATGAAATATCGAAATTTAAAATATTGAAAATATGATTATAATTGGCCAGGAAGGATAACAGATATAACTGTAAAAAATTAGTAAGTCAAATGTGAATAAATTCTCAGTAATCAAGAAAACATTTTCACGATTTAATTGGCATTTAGATGTTTTATTTAATGGCGCCTTATTTTAGCAACATAATAAAATAGATATATTTTCTTAGATAAATGTATTTGTTTTTACAGTACTTACAAAAATCAATTATAGTGTTTCCTATCAAAAGACATTGCATCCACTTTAGAAATGATATTATTAAAAAAAAAATATGAGAGAATCTGATGCAGATAAATTAATATTTTATTGAAAAAAAAAAACAATAGGTTTTGGTTGAAGAATTTAAATTTGCCGAAAAAAAAATTTTAAGAGGAGAAAATATTAACTTAAAATTAAAATAGAAAACTTAATTTTTGACTTACACTTTAAAAGAACTTTTACTGTTTATATTTTGGATAACGCTGAGCTTATTTATACCACAAAAGGTGGAGAGAAGCCTAACTATCAACTAATGTTTCGTGTAGTATTCAAACAACTCCCTAAAGTTCCATTGAAGATCGCAACAAGACTTTTTTTTAAATAATATTTTGGGAGAGAGAAATATTACGTTTTATAACTTGTAAATTTGATAGGACAAAATAAAATAATAAGATACCCTCCTAACTTTACCAGCGAATATAATTGATGATAAACAGTAATTATTTCAAATTATAAAATTAAACAAAAAATAACATCTCCACAAAAGACAGCCAACGAGGACCCAAATTAGACTCTTAAATGACTTCTTTAAGTGGAAAATGCAAACCAGAAGACATCACCCTGCTATCAATTAGCCAAATAGGGTACTACCCTTAAAGGGGCAACAGAGGAACCATAATTTTCGAAAACTTCAAGGATAGATCCCATAATCGGAGCGAGCTGTTTGTTCAACACTAACAAAAGTAATCATTATTCTCTTGCTAGTATTCATGAGAGGCTATTTTTTTTTTTTTTAATTTCTTTTTTCTTTCATTTCTACTTCAACCTTATACAGCAATTCATGAACCTTGCCAAATAAACAAGCTAAAAATAGTATATATACTTCATCTACTTAACCACATGCCAAAATAAGACTAATTTGTTGGTATTTTGACTATTTTTTTTTTATATGTATATACATAGTTTACTAAAATTGAACTTACAATAACTGTAAATAGAGAATTTTCAAGGATCAAGAACTATTTTGTATATGGATGTTTTAATAAAAATAATTTATTTTCATTTTTTTATTTTTTTTTATTCTTGCTGTTACTTTTCTTTTATTTTAGTTTACTGACACTTAATAAAATTCTGTTTGTTTAAAAAAGTTTTAAGTTTCTTCACTTTTTTTTCTTATTGATTTATTACTATTTTATATACATTGATATTTTTCGATAAATTTATTATTGGTAAATAAAACAGAATATAGAGTTTCATATAATTGAATTTTAAGATAGAAAATGTTCTTAACAATATTATGAGTAAATAAATAATTCTAATAGAGTAAATATAGTAAATTCTTTACAATAATTTGATAGGCGCTTAAAAAAAAGTTTTTTTTTAGGGATTTAAAGAAGCATCTGATAATTGTTAATTTTTTTCTGTATCATATTATATATTATTATTTATTTGCTTTATTTTTTTTTTAATTTTGTTTCTTGTACTTATTTATATTTTATTTTTTCTATATTTCTCTTACATTTTCCTGTCCTTTTTTTTTTTTTTTTTTTTGTTATTTCTTTTCATTTGTAAATAACTTTCAATATATTATCTTCTATACAATTTTTAATTACATGTATCCGATGCTAGCACAAAAATATATGCATATAATGTGCTTTCTTCTTTTTGCTTTTTTATTTAAAATATACACATATTTCAACCACAGGAGAAAAGGAAAAAAATAAAGGATCAAGTATTTTTAAAAATGAACAAAAGTGATAGATATTTGGAGAATTATTGGATACATCATATCAATAATTAAAACTTCTCACTATGCCATGTCAATTTTTTTTGTGATATAATAGATATAAAATTAAATTTCATTAATTCTCAAAGTAACCAAAACCATAACTCACGGTAATAAAGAAGATAATAACTGGCGTAGAACAGGACTTACCTGAAACAAAAAAAAAAAAAAAAATTACAAATATAGAAACGATAAGTAATAATATATAATAATTAGTAAGAATGTAATGAAATGTTTTTATCTTCTTCCTTTATTAAAAATATATTCTAGTGGCTAGTATATTTTAATTTCCAGAATGCCACCTGTTGTCCATTGTTCATTATAAGTATGAACAGGAAAAAAAAATATTTTAAATTGAAGAAAATTAGACAATAGAATATTTAGATAGCATTAAATGGTTATTATATTTCAACATTTGTCAATTTTACATTTTTAGTTTTCCTGAATAATTCTTACAACGTAACCCTTCATGAGGAAATAAAAAAAAATCAAATAAGGAAATTTAAACTTGCTGATTTATCAATAAAAATATTCATATTTCTATAACTTAAGGTTCGAATCAGATCAGTTTCTTGAAAATAAATAAACAGCTGATTGATTATATGAGTAATTGAAATATCTATAAAATAATAATTATAGCATAAGTATAAGATTTATGGCAGGTAACCCTCAATTAACAAGAATAACAAACATCCGAACCCGGTCTAACACATTCAAAATTCATCAAAATCATATTTTTTAGACGATGAAATTATTTGTAAATAAAGAAACAAGGGGTAATTTATAAAAAGTATTTTACTAAACTCTCTTAATTTCAAAATTCAACAATAACTTCTATTCACCGCAACAAAATGTTATTTATTTATTTTTTTAACATTTTATAACCCAAAATAGTAACTTTCCTCGCTCAAACGAAAACCTAAGCTGAATAATGTCCCTTAAACAAATATTTTCGCAGGAAAATATTAACAGGTTTTTTGTTTTTTTCATCAATCAATTATTTCATATATATTATTTTATTTTTAACATTCATGGAAGCGATTTAGATAGTGATGAAAGTCAACAAATATTTATGTGACACATATCTGTGAACAATAAATCCACCAATAAAAGAAAAAAATGTGGAAAATGTAGCAATAAAACTGTTTTTTATCTTTTCTGATCATCTACAATAAGTTTACTTTACGACTAGTTTCCTTACATTTAATCTTAGTATTTTAATATTATATAGATAACGTTTATATGTTGAATCTATTGGAAGAACCATTTTCATTTAATTATTATAGACACATCCCAATCAAGCATTATCCTTCGTAAGTAGATGGGGATTAGTCCAATTTTTAATTTACATAAATTATAAATCTTAATGTACAAATTGCATATAATTTAATAAAAATAATGACTAACGATAACAAGCCTAACTGTAACAAAAATTAGTTCGAATTAAACTCAACAATCTGGAGTAAATGCACCCTAAGAGAATTTTTGACATTTTACGCCAAATGTCAACATCTCTCAAATTCCTGACATTTTAAAGCAAAAATTAACTAAAAGAAATAGCAGTGGGAATAATGGCAATTCGTACATTCTAATCCAAAACCGTGAAAATCGTATCTCAACCGTAGAATTACTCTATCTACGTTCTTTAAGTTTTTTTTTTTTATAAAATAGAAAGTTAGTTTTATTGCACAAATATAAGCTTGACCTTAACCGAGCTAAATTCAGATGAGAACTGAACACCTATCACGGGATTAGAAAAAAAATAATACCTAAAAAAATTATACCTGTGAGATTACTGAGCAACAACGAAAACAAATTTGTAACAGAAATACAACGCATTATTAGTGATATTATTGAACTAACTAGATTTACAACACTAGGAGAAGTTAAAATCGAATCGGAGTTTATGGTAAAAGAAAACTTTTAAAATAGGGCCGCCGTAGCTCAATTTGACGTCAATTGGAGGTGCCGGTTCGAATCCGGCCAGGGGAGATTTTTTTCATTGAGTGGCGGTCCCACAAAATGAAAAACATTGATCCCCAAGCATGGTTAAGTAGTATAGAATTCCAATGGGAGTCTTGGCCGAAAAAAATAAATAACGTTTAAAATAAAACTGTGTGTATATTGCACCCATATATCCACAAAACAACATAACCTTTTGTAAAAATATGTCCAGTTAAAAATATATATTTATTTATTATATTAATCATAACTTCAGAAGTAATAAATAAGGCTTAAGCAATAAGTAATAAATAATGCTAAGGCTATAAACACTTTAAAAAACAAAACTAAAACAATACTATTTTTAACTTTAGGACCTAATGTACTTAGCCTTCAGGATAAGATAATTCTTAACCCACTGTGAGAAAAATGTGTGTGTGTATATATATATATATATAGAGAGAGAGAGAGAGACGATTAGGAATTTAATTGAAATTAAAACGAAAGCAAGCATACTAAATCTGTTCTCCCTTTTTATTATACTAATTTTCTTTTTAACTGTCGACATTTCAGAGTCTTTTTCCAATCATCTCGTTTATTACATACTTTTTTCACAAAGAAATGTGATAATGCTGACTAGTTAAAAAAGAAATGTTTTTAAGTAAAATCAGAAAATAGCTTAGACAAAACATAATTCTATGGATAAGTGACATGGAAACTGATTGAAATACTACTCTTGAGAAAAAGACCAAGAAACGTCGACAAATGGAAAGGAAAATAATAATAATAAAGAGTAAGAATGTAATTCACAAGAATTAATATATTATAAAACATTTTTGCATTAATGAACAAAACCATCAAGTAAAATAGGTTATGTTTTATTTTACTGCTATGTATTAACTCCCTGCAAACTCAATTAATCCTATGAAAACATAAAACTTATCGGATGTTTGTTATTGAATTGAATATATTTATGTTGAATATTGCTTCAAAAAATATATACTTAAGAAAACATTAATATTTTTCTATAAAATATATATTCTTTTGTGTTTGTTTTATGCAATAATAATCATAGTCCTAACTAATCGTTAAAAGAATGTTTGTATTATCATTTTTTTTCATCTGTGAGATAAATTTTTTCCAGCTTTTTATTGTTCTTTAGGTATTTTTAATTTTTCTAATGTTTCAATTTTACAAAATTGTCTTTCTTTTCCTTTCCATCACTCAAACAAATAAATTTAAGTTAGAGTATAAAAGAATAGATATAGCCATATTAAATATAGTAAATAAAATTATAAATATACATAATACTGAATACGGACGTCCCCATTAATTAACAATATTTTAATTAACAACAAATAAATTTAAGTTAGAGTATAAAAGAATAGATATAGCCATATTAATTATAGTAAATAAAATTATAAATATACATAATACTGAATACGGACGTCCCCATTAATTAACAATATTTTAATATTAAAAATATGCATACAAAAATGAAAATAGAATAATTAAAAATATTAGGTTTAAAGTAATAAATAATTATGTTAAGCTAAAAGAAAAAGTAATAACGGACTGGAAGATTATTAATTGACCGTGTGTAAAGATGAAAGGAATATGGTCCGGACCATAAAAAGTAATAACTATTTAATAAACATAAAATTGCATAGATAAAATGAAACTTTTAAGTTCATTTTTTATACTGATCTGTATAAAACCCCTCACCTATTTAAAACAAAAGTCATGTAATCATAAAACAAAAAGGTACTTTAATAGTCTATTCATTTGATATCTTTCACTTAAAATAATTATTATTTTCTATCAAAAAATCAAAGAACACCGTAAATATAATGAAGAAAAAAAAAGTTAAAAAAGAATATATTAAAAAAAAAATCAATACTTTTATTTTACTTCACAAATAAATGGAAGTAAAATAAAAAAAAAAATCCAAAAAATTAGCATGACTGGAAAGCCATCAACCAAAGTAGTGCAGAAACGCACCGTTATCTTGCGGGGTACATTTACAAGTCACCGTTGTGTCAAATTGACACCTAGCCTAGGCAATGTCGAATAATTTGGCGGCAAATTCGAATTATCACGGTGACGTCTCGTGATGGTGTGCGTGGTGAATGCCTAATTCTCCAGTACGTACTTTGCGGCTTGAATCACGTCAGGCATAATTACACATCTTGTTGAGTCAACCCAGTACAAGTCGAGTTGTCCGAAATTCCCCATCAATACCCACAAGACCACAATAATGGGGAAACTGAATGTACTAAACATATTACTCCCTTAATTTTGCAACTAAAACGTATTTTTTGAAAAGTAAAAAGTATTTTTTTGAAAATAAGAATAGACCCATGACGACTTTCTGTTCTCGAAGTGATTTAAACATTTATATAAACCATAAAGTTATGTTTTCTCAATTACTGTGTTGACGATTCCCATAGTAAATGATGTTACTCATAAGTTCGCACAATATTATTTTATTATTTAATTTATTAAAGTATCAATGGATAATCATTTTATGTTATATTATATAGTAAAGATTTCTACTAATTTTATTTAAAAAATAATTTTTACAAGAACCAGCTACAAAGCCTCGAAGAAACGGCTCTCGGTCCCTCTTAACCTTTCTTCAAAAATAACTTCTTTTTTAAAAATCTTTTATCAAAAACTATTAATATTATCTGCCCCCCTTTTGTTTTGAATCATTTAATCCAATCATGTATGTATATGATTATTCGAAGATATAGAACATAAAACTACTGAAATCATAGTTCCTTTGTGTACCCGGAAAATGAAAATATGCATTTTCTTAAAAAACCTATATATTAAAATTATTTCTGAATTGAAAATTTATTAAGTAATTTTTTTTTTTAAATCATCACGGAAATGATAACGCAATGAGTCAGCATCGCTTTGGCCTAACGCCTGCTGATCTTCGAAGGTATCCTTAGAATAGTCATCTATGATGTTGACAATTTTGTTAAATATCATATTATGTCTTCTGGATTTACTCTTAATTACTATAACAGTGCATTAGTATAAAAAAAAAATTAAAAAAAAAAAAAAGTAAATACGTGCAATAAGCAGAGACTATGTTCAATAATTAAAACGTTTTAACACTTTCTTTAAAAACGTTCTTACACTGTCATAGTAGCAATCATACTTGAAACTTTCTGTTGTTTTTTCAGCGATAACCTCAAGGAATTTTGTTGAAGATGAAAATTAAAAAATAACACTCAGACCATACAATCTACTTTAATTTAAATTACCGTGGCGTAATTCAAATAACGAAGCATCTTATTCCAGACTTTTATCTCTCTCTTATATTTATATTAGAGTAATGATTTTTACAGACGATGCAAAAATATAACGACTATTTATGAAACACGTTAGACCGTCTATTTAACGGGTTTCGCAGAGACAGGGACACGCCACAAAAATTAGTAAGCCTAAGGGGAAAAAACAATTGGGTGTATAAGTTTTTGGACTCTCGAATTCTTCATAGATAGAAACGAGTTACCTTACCAAATGGCTAAAATTAAAACTATGTTATTTTTTTTTCAGTTATTTTATTTCGAAGTATGAAATCCGACAAATTGGGTAGTTCTGGAAACCTTGAATTAAATAAAAATTACCGAAGAAAAACAATTTTTTCATTGAAAAATAAATCTTTATCCCGTTACACCTATTTTCATGACAAAATTATACAAATAAACTAAAATCAAATGAAGGCTCTCTCAATCAACTAGAAACAAAAACAGATTTTCGAGTCATTTAAATTTTGAAAGAAAAGGAAGGTTCTAACTATCAAGAAAGCTAAAAACGGGGCTAGAAGAAGCTTCAAAGGATAATATAAACAAACAACAGGGAATGAAGAACAGATGTATGATAAAAGAAAAAAAAGAAGGGAAAAGGACTGAAGAAGAAATAAGTGTAACGTCAAACAAGCGGAAAGAACATGAATGTGTTTTAAATGGACATTGGTCAACTGAAATACCGTTAATATTGGCTGTGATTCAAAACTTAGAATATCTATGATTTTGTCTAGAGTTGTTTTGTTTTTTTATTTATTTCTTAATTTATCCAGTAGACCTTAAATAGTAATAATAAATATATTTCTTTTAACAATTAATAATGTGGTGGCTTGGACTCGAGCAAAAAAAGGTACAACAAACGATTTATAATATTATAATAACTTTAATTAATAAAAATAGATCAGTGAACAAATGTATAATATACCTATGAAATAATGGTAATAAAGGAGTGAAAGACACAACAAAATAAAAAATAAAATAATATTTACAGAATTAATACAATAAATAACTAACACATATAATAAAACTTTGAGAAGAAAGGAAATAAAAAATAATAAAAATAAATAAATACATTGTTTGTAGCAGAATTCCTAGCAATAGTGTAAGCTGCAGACTTCGAGATGAAGATCAATTTCCTATGATGAAAGCGATTGGACCTGGAGGTAATTGGGAATGGAATGTGTAAATATTTTGATAGATTATACATCGATTCCAATCACAATTCGCGAAAAATAAATTGACAAACCATTTATTGCAATTTTTAGGACCTTCTTTTGAAATTACTCTATTAATTAATAAAGAATGCTGTATTAATTAGATAAAATAAGCAAACAAAGCTCGGATCCAAAATCTAGATGAGAAAAGCATTCCAAGAACCACTTATTATTTGAAAAAAATAATGAGAGCATTAGTAATCAAGTACTCCAAAACCCCACAAAGATACAATTAAAACAACAAAAGAACCAAATAATAAAAGCACTCCAAGACAAGACAATGGCCGACAACCGGTTCGCATCTACTTGCAGATACCGAAGACGTTGAGGCACAATAATGATAACGGTCCCTCCTCGGCAAGAAAGGTTCCAGTCCCTCAACCAAAACAGATTTCCCCGGGCGAGGAGAAACCCGATCTTCTTTATTTATGTGAGAAAAGCAGACGTGGGCTACCAGAGCATCCTAATACGGAGATAAACCAAATGTGCCCTCCAATGGGATGCAGGATCGAGGAAAACAAATAACTCTTCTACACCTCACCTCTGTTGTCTTCGCCCTGCACCAAACAAAATATTTACGTTAAGGGATGGGGCTAGTGTACTCGAAGTGTTTAACAGAATTGGATAACCTAGAATTACTTGCTTAGAAACAACGGGAAAAAAAATTAAAATAAGTATACTGTAATTTAAAATAATTGGTAAATTTACAATAATACAAAGAGATGCACTGTACTTACGAAAACGAAAACAATATAATGGTTGTACTCTATACTATCATAATTTTATGATAGTACTGTATACTATTAAATTTTATGTATCCATTATCCAACAATGAAAATATTACATCGAACGCACATTTTCGTGAACGGTTTTTTGTATCAAAATATATATTTTAATTTCCTCGATATCTCTGTTTGGAAATTACTATATACGAAAAGAATTTGACAGATTTACTAAAAAACAACTATTATTGTTATACACTAAAGCTAATTTTCGTTCTTACATTTTATCTTATATTAATACTAATAACTTAGTAATAATTATTTCTTTATACTGTTTCTTTTTTTTCATGTGAAAATAAAAATTTTAATAAATTTTGCTTTTTCAATTTTTATTTCATACTTAAAGAACTCATTGATTGAATGATCTATCGGTTGAGGAGACAAAACTATCTTTTAGCGATGAGATTTTTAGGTTCCCAACATTTTCCACCGCACCTCTAGCTCATGATAGATTCTTAGGGGAAACTAAACTAAAACCAAAGAATGTGTTCTATACCTAGATTTTGAAAAGTTGTGATTTTTATTAATTTAGTACGCAATTGTCAAAGTATTATTTTGTATTATTCTAGGGGAAACATTAATGTTAATATCTTCTAAAATTAATCAGTTTTAAGTGCTCCAATAGTTGTGTTTTCGGAGTTTCTTTGATCACTTGATGATTAGATTATTTTACTATTCATTAATTTTAGAAGATATTATTTACAGATTCAAAACTAACTACAAATAATGGCTAGACAGACTAACAAGTAGAATTCACATAACAATAATACAAGTTGTAGCAAATACTCCCAAGATAGTCGGTCCTAACGAGAATCGATTCTCAAGTACCGTGAATATCTCTAACATCGATTCCCGCTGACAGACAGACCCTATTAGAATGTAGAAATAGAAAACTAGCTTTGCAGAACTCAACAAGAGCCAGTAATTACTAGTGGATGGAACAAACCCGTCCGAAGAGAAGTTCCTATATACAGCAAGTTAACAGCTACCGCAGAAATAGAATATACCTAATTGATGATCTCAGAACAAATGGAGGGCAAGATCCGACGAAGGGGTCATTATATTTTCAGCGTGCCCTATAACCCAGTGCGCAATGCATCAACAGTTGCTTTCAAGTCATAAAAAAGACGCATAAACATTAAGGTACAAACGACATTTTCAAAATGTCAAATGCTCTATACAAGTATGAAGCCACGCAAAAAAAGCTTTGAAACGTTTATTTTGATGTACTCACGCACATGAATAGATGCAGGAGGGAAAATAAAGTAGGGATTTTGTGAGATTCAATTTTGACTTACAGCAATATTTATATCTGTGCAAACAATATGCCAATGAATAGAATGAATCATCAACTTTTAACCGGACAATTTTCATTAAGCCCTAACTAATCTGATGAGGTGTTGATAGTTGACCAAAGATTAATAAGTGGAGAAGATAGTTGGAAGGGAGGGGGGGGGGGTCAGCAAAAAAAAATAAATAAAAAATTATTTATTCGTGCCGATCATCAGGTCTTCATTTTTTTATTGTATATCCCTGATATACTGGAATAAATAATTTTTTGTTTATTTCTATTTTTTTTTCTGACCGCACAATCTTCTCCACTAAATATAACCTGAATTCTTCAGATTTATTAAGTAAACCTACATACTCAAAACATGGAGTACATAAGTCGAGTGAGAGCGAAGATAAATAATAATGTTTATTTCGCTACATCTCTGAAGATGGCTAGGTGAAACATATTACATGTTGGCTTTTGATTAAGGAGAAGCGGAGAAAAGGTGGAAACGATTTGTGTGAAATGGGAAAGTTATAAATTAAATTTAAAAACTAAAATAAAATCATATGTTGATATAAACAAACAACTGGAGATAAAAGAACAGTAGAACGAAAAAAGAAGTGAAAAAAATACTGAGGAAGAAATATGTGTAACGGCAAACAAGTGGAAAGAATGTGAATGTTTTTTAAAGGGACATTTGTCAACTAAAATACTGTTAATATTTTTATAATTTTTTTGCGATGAGAAAGTTATAAATAAAATTCGAAAAAATAAATGTATATGGTGATATAAACAAACAAGAGAAATGAAAGAAAAGATGTATGATAAAATTTAAAAAAAAAAAAAAAAAAAAAGAAGGAAAAAGGACTGAAGAAGAAATAAGAGTAAAATCAAACAAGCGGGAATTCACATTGGTGTGCAATAGGAAAGTCATAAATAAGATAAAAAAAGCAATTTATATGGTGGTAAGTAGGTCTGAAGTTCTATTGGTTTAAGAGAGCTTTAACATTATACTCGGTGATACCGTACTCACCGAAATTTTTTAATAGAATCATATACATAAAATTAACACAAATACCTCATAAAACATGCAATTTAATTTACAATTCGCATCAACATTATTTGGTTCATATATAAGAATGCCCTGATGAACTGTGATATAAATCTAAGTAAAAAATTAAATTAAAATATGATAAAAGAAAAAAAATGTCCACTCTCCCATCATTTTAAGTTTTTTTTTATTATTAACCAATTATATTTTTTTGCGAATTCGATTCACTTAGGGTAAACAAATTTGTAATACAATTTATGAATTTTACTCGTTTTTTGATTTTTCTGGATTAATACAAAACCTATTTTAGGTACTTATTATCTTTCTAAAATATTTGTTCTAATTAATAAATCACTTTTTATCAATTTATTAAACTAAAATATGTTTTAGTAAAAGTAATCATTGGTTGTTATCTAGTTCTTTGTTCTTAGCCCTGACGAAGGCTAGAAATTCTAACCGAAACGTTGGCAACCCGAAACCCCCAACTATATTCACTTCATACACATTATCCACGTTCAACTACTATCTTCTCATCATTCAGAATATTTTCAGTTCACATTCTCAAAATACATAAGGAGGTTAATTTAAATCTCAGTGTGCATTGTGAGAACATGCTTAAGATAAATATACATATGGAGGTAAAATGTTATCGATTATAAAATAAAAAAAATAAAACAGGCTGATCTATAAAAAAATAACAAGGACATTCGAAATACATTTAAAATGATTTTTCTGATAAAAATAGTGCGCCGAGATTGTGCTATTTTTCCAACTCCTAAACAGTTCACCTAATTGCAATTACTAACCTGAGTGATATAATATTTATATCAGTGGCCCGCCACGTAACAAATAGAATAAATTGTTCTTTGTAGGAATCGAACCCACTGTGATCCGAAGCAGGCGCTTAGATTATAAACAATGTCAACTAAGATATTTCTAAAGAAATAGTAACTAATGGAACGAAAGTTGTTCCTATTGTGATATCAAAAAAATAACAGAAGCATATTACAGCTATAAAACGAACGATTTACTTTGATATGAACGAAACTATTTCAAAGGATGAAAATGTTAAGTACAATGTCGTGACAGCAGAAAAGGTAAGATTGTCAACAGAATTACATTGCTAAAACCGGAACGCTATAATGGAGTAAGACACGCAACTTCTCGAGGGCTGAATTAAATGGTTTTATTTTATTTTAGAACAGAAGTAGTTATTTAACACCTCTTTCTCATTCATTTTTAGTGTTAATAAAATACAATGTAAAACTGTAAGACAATAAAATTTAATTGAAAGGCGTTAGGAACAATAACGTTGTATATCTATACTTTTTTTTTCAAAATAGGCATTTCAGAAAACGGGTCGAGGATTATATATTATCTTATAGGATTATATATTATATTGTGTAAGGGAGTGTTCAACAGAGATACACAAGTAAACAAAAATTATTCATGAAAGGAATATGGTCCGGGTGCGGTCAAGAAAAACTCAAATAGTAGAAATATACTAAACTAATTTAATGAGCCAACGTTTCGCCCCACGTTGCAGGGCTTCTTCAGGGCTATTTTGACGGCAGTCAAAACTAAAAATGTTTATGTTTAGTTTTGACTGCCGTCAAAATAGCCCTGACGAAGCCCTGCAACGTGGGGCGAAACGTTGGCTCATTAAATTAGTATATTTCTACTATTTGAGTTTTTCTTGACCGCACCCGGACCATATTCCTTTCATCTTCACACACGGTCAATCAATAATCTTCCAAAAATTATTCATTAGTGTTGACGCGACTAGTGGTGGAATTTGTGGGGAAAAAAAAGAAATGTTTTCAATCATGCAAATGAGTGTGGTTTCTTACACTCAAATATCTGGAAACCAAATCACTGTTATTGGTTCTGCCATCAAAAAATATTTATGTGCTGTTTACCAAATCTTACAGACGTTATTTCGGCATAAGAAAAAAATGAGTTTTTACTGGTTCTTACCAACGAAAGTTAGTGTACTAATTGCAGTTTTTCAAAAGAAGGTTTGTTTCTTGAATTTTTTTTTTCTTTTAAGTTTTTCTGGTCACTTCATATTTAATACTAGAAAAATTCGTTTTATACATTTTTGATAGACCGGAAAAAAATGTCTTTATTGACCTTTGTAAGGAGACTAATTTACTAAAAAAGTGTACATATTGGAGAAACTTTTCTGTAATTTTCATTGGCGTATTGAGACGTTTGAAGTCAGGGCCCTTTCAGGGAAAGTGTAACCAAAATAAGGTGAAAAAAAATCAAATTAACTACTATGAATCAGAATAAAATTTTATTTATAGGCAAAATGATTTTAATGATGGAAAAATTAATATTTATATTTTTACAACAGTAAATATTATCAAAATAAATAAAAAATTGCATTCCATTGAATTTGGCACCCTGAATAACATAGAATTCATGAAAATTACATAAAATTTAAACGATTTAACAGTTTGCACAAAAACAGCATTTTTCACCACTGTGCTACATTTCGACCTGAATTAAATGTTGTCTCAAGTGCCCTGATATGTACATAATATCGCTGCTCTGCTTTAACTAGCATATCTAGTACATAAAGAAAAAGTCTTATTTTTATTTTGTATTTGACGTACTCCATAAATTTGGGTTATCTAGCGACAGCCCAACTGACAATGGGACAATCTGTACGACCCTAGTAGAGAAAATAATCACAGTATCTTCGGAGTACGTTCAATTAAAAATAAAATCAAAACTTATTTGTTGGTCAGAAATGTAAATATTAAATCAAAGAAACAATATATTTAAATCATTAATTAATAATTAATTAAATTTAGAAATATTATTAAAATATAATTATGACAGATAGTTGACCGTGGATGACTTATACGAGGAAAAGATGGTTGAGGATGCGGTCAAAATAAAACACAAATAAGTTGATGTAACTTATTTAATCGTGCAAACGTTTCGGCTAGAGTTTCTAGCCTTCATCAGGGCTGTTAGCTTGAAATCTAACCGCCAAGTCAAACGTTGGCACGATTAAATAAGTTACATCAATTTATTTGTGTTTTATTTTGACCACACCCCCAACCATCTTCTCCTCGTATTAAAATATAAATTTATTTTTCAGTTCACAATTAGCTTTTCGATTAACACAATAAAATTTTAATTATTACATTTCATATAGATAAGAAACTTACAATTTAATTGTTAATTTGTAAAAGATAAAAATCAACATTCCTTAATACTATATTAAGGTACTAAACATAACAATTTTAAATTACATTCTAACAGTAAAATTTGAAGTAATATACCGATCATTGTCAATTATTTTCAAAATATCTGCAATGTTACAATTAGTGTATTTTGCTTTTTTATACTAAAGTATCTGAGAGGAATATAATAGGATAGTATAAACAGACAAAGAGAGAAAAATAGGCAGTTATGACCTATGCCTTTTACGATGTTCAAATCATTTTATGGACTTTTACAACAGTCCATAAAGAAACATGACATGTACCAGGCAGCGCCATATTTTTCTGAACAAGTCGTCAACTGTATCCTGCGTGATAAATGACTGAAGTTCATCACTTGGAAAGTCTTGCAGTACAATAATAGAACCGGATACTAGGTCTCTTATCGAACAGATGTAACACTGATAGAGTTATTCATTAAACGAACACGAAGGAGAAAAAAAAAGAAGATAAAAAAATCAACTTAAGACACAGACGGATAACCGTAGAGTACAGGCGAGACCTTTGAGGCCTGGAGAAGAAGTGCACTGGAATACCATCCATCTCCAGGACAACCGAATCCATTAACTTCTTCTCACTAATCTGATGGGAAGGCTCCTCACCCCTCACTGTTTAATACCCGGCTCCCGGACGGCCAACACGCCTCCATCTCTTCGGTACATATCTTACACGCTATATTGAAATACCGCCTCGATCGGTCAATGACGGGCTACTGCGGGTAGTGGTACCGGTAGAAAGCACAATTAAGACTACAACGTGACGTGAAAGTTCACCCTTCAACCTAATTGTTAGTTACAGTTCAGCAATCTAATACAGAAAGGATCGGAAGACCTGACTCTACTCTGATGGAATCGTACATCTACCAAATGAACTCAAACCTAAAAGTAAGCCAGGAAAAAGCATTCAGTTCAATGCATCGTCATACTTTCAATCTATACATTTCCTCCCTAGTAGCTATGGTCTTCTAGGATGAATACATGTGTGGTTATCCTTCAAGTTACAAACCTACTCTAGCCAATGGTTGAAGATCGAAAGTCATTACATAGGCCCACCAAGAAAATTACTTTCTACCCGCTCAGGTCCAATATAGAACCGAAACACAGAGGTAATTAAAAATAAAATAAGTAATTAGATATAAATTAATCACACCGTAACTACACTAAGGACAAGGTTGTGCATAATTCGTCACGTATTTTATTTTATTTGTTTGTTTACCTATCTTATAGCATAGAGATTGTACAGAGTCTATCAAGTAAACTAGCCAACCAAATTTTAAAAAAATAAATAAGAAAAATAGAAAAAAAATTAATGAATAAAAGAAAATAGATGAATACTAAAAAAAAAAAAATGGTATAAAAGCCAAATATACAAAGGTAATAAAATCATACTGTTTAAAATATAATTAACTAAAAACAATATCTAAAATATTTCATTAGGCATAAATATAGAAACCGAAAATATAAAAAAAAGAAAAGAAAAATAAACTGATAATAGATAATCAATATATTATGTGATTACTAAAATAGAGAAAGGGGGAAAAAATACAAAACAACAGAAAATTTCTTGATGAACTAATAGTCAATTAAAACATTTTGAAAAAATTACAGAAATATTAAACTAATGGTTAATTATTTGGGGATAAAAGAAAAAATAGAAATGATTAAAAAAATAATGCTTCATTCTAGAGATATCTGTAAAGAATCCTTGAAGGTTGGGGAAGATATTATTTCGAGAATTATACATTTAATTTTTTTTTAATTATTAAAATCGTATTTTTGATATTTTTAGGTTGCTAGGTATCATCACAGCTGAAGTAAAAAAAAATTATTTTCCTTCTTTGACAAACCCGTGCTAATTTTAATATTAAAAAAATCATTTCTAAAATTAAAAGTGTATTAATTTGTTTTCAGATCACTTTTATGATGTCCAAACATAGGGAATAAGCTAAGAATGATGAATATATTGTCAATAGAGTCTAACATATTCATAATAGAAAATTCCTTGCTCCCATAAAGTCATAACTAAAATAAAAAAATATAATAAGAAATTATTTCTACGTCTATGGAAATAACAACTTAGCCAACCGGACAAAGGTAGCGCTCCTTTATTTAAGACCTTTTGTTACATATTTCTTGCCCTTGACATTTCCATACCGTATTCGAGTTCTAAGACATAAGAAATCTACTGTGTCTATATAAATAACAAGACAATCCTATTAAAATTACAAGGATTTATTAATATTAATATAACAAACAAAAATAGACTGCAAGAGTTGCTATTTTATTTAATGACCAGTTTCATGCCTCCGGATTGAGACTTACGATACACCAAACCAATACTACAGCTGCTCTTGTTTAACTTACTCCATATTCTATTCCCAGGAGTGCAAGATATTGGCACACAGCCCACTCTTTACTACCGATGTCCTTTGTTGGCAGCCAAGAGCGGCTATATCTGCCAACTGCCATTAATAAAAACCTTTGGGCCATTATAACCGGACAGTGAAAGTAGTGCAGTGGAGAAGAAAGTAAAATTTTACGACTTGTTTACATCGAATTTCGACAGAAAACCATAACTGAGCAATCATACATCACAAGAAACGGTTGACGAGGTCGAGAACTAAATAAAACAGATTATTTGTGTATTTATTGGCTACAGCCGTAGGTCATACTTCCACTCTCCCGTCTCACATTAAATCTGACACTAAAAAAAATAAAAATTAAGTAACCCTAAACTGTAAATATTCCCTTAAACATTATAGCTATTATCTCTTTGTATGATGAAGCAATTCTCTACAATTCTGAACTAGAAAAATTTAAAATGAGGTGTAGATTGTTGACCATAGATTGATAAGTAGTGAAGATGGTCGGAGGAGGGGGGGGGGGGTAAAGTAAGCAAAAAAAAATCAGGGATCTTCGCCACAGAATCTGGCTCAACTGCGAGTTTATGCTTATGCGGCCTTCATCTTCACTACTTAGAAATATTTAAATCGGAAATATTCTTTGCAGATATTAAGGCTTATCTTTATTTTCACATACAGAACAGTTTCACTCACTTACTAAATGTTGAGCACTATATCTCAAAAACAGCAGTGCCTATAACGCTTAAATTATTGTTTTTTTTTTCTTTACGCTGTAAATGTGCAATGATAAGTCTTGTTCGTTTTTCTTTCCCTTTTTTCGTATGAACCACCGTGAAGGTCCAGACGGTCATATTAATTCCTAATCCAGTTACAGTTTCATTTCATTTCAGTTCGGAACAAGGTTCGAAACATCACGAAAGAATCGTGATCCTTAGACATGTTTTATGTGTACACTATTTAAATTAAAATTAAAAAAAAAAAAAAAAAACTGACGTGAACGAACGTACTTAGGCATAACGCACCAAGGAATTCCAAGAACTGAATTGAAACAAATAGGTCTAGCTATCTCGCCGATTCTCAGTCTCCGCTACCGTTCTCCTATCACAGTTTACTTCTTATATATCGGAAAACCTGACAGTTGGGATGAAGTAGGAAGTAACATGGCAGTATAAAAGGACCTTTATTATTTTAAAAATATACAACGTACTTATTTATATGGAGAAGTGTAGCACATTCAGTCTGATCCAGACCAATTTGTTCTACCAGGCCTAAACACTTCGATAAATAAACCATGTAAATATACACTCCGAATCCTATAAGACCAATTATAAGATATATGGGAAGAGCCTCTTCGCCAGAAACATAAAAGGACCTGGCAAATGTTACGGCTATTCTCGAGTTCGAAAGAGGCTAAGAATACTGAAGGGCTAAATGCTGGAGATCGTTGACTCCTCTGTTGGCTAAACTCCAGTCAGCAAAGGTTCCAGGATCCCTATCTTTAGCCGTATGGAGATAGGGTCAAAAACCCGAGAGTAATGAGCCAAAGGGAACATCAAAAATCCAATGGCACACCCTTACGGGTCGTGAACCTCCACGAACTCAAAAGGCAAGTGGTATCAGAGAACATCAAGTGAGAAATTTCTCTGAAGACCACACCTTATAATTATAATGTTTACTATAACAATTAATATACATATACGAAATAATATACGAAATCTGCACATCTCCAATACATACAATTCGA
Source organism: Halyomorpha halys (assembly GCF_000696795.3). Taxonomy (NCBI): domain Eukaryota; kingdom Metazoa; phylum Arthropoda; class Insecta; order Hemiptera; family Pentatomidae; genus Halyomorpha; species Halyomorpha halys. The sequence goes on along the minus strand of NW_027108374.1, from coordinate 87,828 downwards.
AATTAGTAGTGAACATAGAATTCATAACAAACATCTAATATCTTCTCAACAAGGTGAACAACACTTTAATCTGAAAGCGAGCTAAAAGGATCCAAGTTTATGGACTGATAGTAAACCTTAAATCAGTGATGTGGGAGGAAAAACAGATTTCGCTAAAATCTGGTATATTTTAGCATAGAAGAATAACCTCTAAATATTTTTAGACTATATCTGTTGTCGTTGTTTTTCGGTCGAACAAATCTTGGAATCGGTAACAAATCTACCAAATAAACTAAACGATTTCAGAGCCAAGATGGTGAATAAATACGATGTATAATCAGTTATACTCCCCCAATATATCGTATTTAAAAAGTAATAGCAAATCGCTTATAAAAACATTTGCAACACACTAAAACTGACTGATGTAACCATTCTGATAGTACTGGTATATCATCTCTCTCAATATATATATTTATTTAGCCCTTAATTTAATTTTTATTTGAAGTTATTAAATATTCAAGATCGTACCAACTGGACCCGCAATATTTAATCTTAAATGTTCTACAGATATTAATTAGAAATGGAAACTGGAGTGGGGCAATACATCACGCACTACAATGCATAATCCATAAATTTTCTATAGACATAAAATTGAAATAAACAGAGGGAGTTCTTAAAAAATGATTAAAAAAATTATAAATAGCACAAAAAGACATATAAGTGATGGTTAGTTTTGAACTAACAAAAACCCCGAAATATTTTTCAGACAGTATCAAGTCGCCTGCATTGGAAATTGATAACCACTGTAAAAAAAAAAAAAAAATTGAAATATTGCTTTGATTTTTTTTTACGTAATACGTTAATGAACTATTTGATTTTAGTAGATTTAATATCTATAATCATAATAATAATATCCGTTTATATACTAAACGGTATCTCCTCTTCAGTATATTTTAAAATAAAAATCAATGTATTCACTTTTATTCCTTTTTTGACAATCGTACCATACCTTACATTAATTTAAAATATTACAGCTTACTTCCTCCCTGAAATTCTGAACTGACGAGGTTCAAGGTTGAAGCAAGCGGAGAATATTTTTTTTATCCTAAAATTAATTATGTACCTATTTATTTATTAACTAAATCATTTATAAAATATATATATTTTATTGTCATAGCCTGAATGACTGTGAACATAAATCTTTAGTTAAAAAAAAAAATATTTTCTTATGTTTTTATTAATGTTTGTAAAATTAATAAAAAATTGAGCTTCTTCAGTGACGGTTTATATTTCTTATACACTCGACCATTAATATTTGTTTTCGTTTTTTTTTTAAATAGGTAATTTAATTTGATTTTATAACAACTACAAGATGTGTTGAAAACATAAGCAAATCAAACCAATCAATAATTGAAAAAAAAATTTTGGAAGCAGATATTTGACCGTATGAATTGGATTGTAGATTGCCCGGCTGGCAGACAATGAAGGTATCAAAATAGTTTTTGTCTACTATTTTATTGACCGCCACTCGGACTATCTTCCTACAAACGAAAAAAAAACTATTATACTGGATTTTATGACATTTCATGGGTTTGTTTTTAATAATCTCATAAATATAAAAATTACAAAAAATAATTAATAACTGTAAACCAATATTGATGTACTTAACTTTTGAATAAACTTTGTTTCCAACCGTGTTAAACTGATTATTTTTTTCAATTTTAACCACAATTTAAAAAGTTAAATTAAATAGGTTGGATTAGACAGATACGAGACAAATTGTCTCTTATATTAAAAAAATAAAATTTTTATCCAAAATAATTTCTTAACCTCTAGAAATTCCTGCTAAAGTAAATAGCAGTTGTTCAGCTTTCAGTTTAAATCAGGTTATCCGGAACATTTCAGCGGGGCAAAAACGTGAGAGCAGAGGTGAAGCTATCAATTAACCTCAAGTAAAGAAAACAAAAACACCACGAGTACCGCTGATACCTTTGCTCTGGTTAACTTAAATAATGGCACGATAATAAAGTATTTTATAAACAATTTTCTTTTATTTTTTTACACTAAAATAGTAACAAATAGTTTTCTGCACTTAACAAGTATAAACTAAACTATAAAATAATGGTGAAAGGTTTGAGTTTAACCTGTTATATGCTTTGAAATTAGGAAAAAAAGAAAAAGAAGTGTTCTATATAACAATAGGCTTTATTTCTCTTCAAGCTAAACATTTTTCTTTTATAATTTCTATAAAATACCACCCATTTTAAAAAATTTAAACGAATCTTAATAATTAAATTTATAGAAAAAAAAATCAAAAAAGCTGGGCTTCATGGGTATAATTTTACTGAATTTTTTTTTTTAATTTTAACCATTACACTGATAATTATCGTGAAATATGGTATTTTTTAATTTAAAAATAATAATAATTTAATCTGTTTTTGTTTTTTTAAAAAAGTTAAAACCTGATTGTTACATATTTTTACACTTTTGATAATTGTACTTAAAATTGTCAAAAAAAAAAAAAAATAAAAATAATCTATTTAGGTTACTAAAGAAATAAAAAATAACACAATAATATCCCAGTTTGCAAGTTATCCCTCACATGCATCACCCATTTACAACTCGGATAAATCAAGTCACTGGAGTGATCCGAGTTGTGTTATAACTTCGGAGAGTAACTGAACCTGTCAATATAAATCAATTCGAACGTTAACTGAATTTTCAAATAGGAACGATTTTGAGTTGGCGATAAATCTTACTATTAGAAATACAAGACCGCACACCAATAAAACCTAAATACACTTTACAGAAGCAATAATATCTGAGGTTTATCGCATATCTGATAGGAAGCGAGCGATGAAACTGTATACTGCAACAAATACGATATGAAATACGGACTGGAATACAACTCGATATCAGTCGAAACCAATCCTGAGATCATAAATTATAATTTCCAGTCAATACTATAAAGGCAGTCTAGAGCTAACGGTTAAGTATAAACGCAAACGCTATTTTATGTTAAAATATAAACCTTTAATTAGCTATCAACTGATAATTACAAAGCTATAACAACAGGAACAGGATGTCTGAAAAATTAAAACCAGGAGTAATGCGATTATAATTCAATATGAAATAAAAACTACCTGGGCCCTGTTTCATAATGAAAGCTAATAGTATTAGTTCAAAATACAAGTATAGAAACAACGTGGTAATTACAACAATACTTTATTTTTTTCATAATAGGGAGGACTATTAGTGATATTACAAGAATTAAAAAGTACTAAATTACAAGTTACTATTGTAAAAGTCAGTGTAATTGTATTAAGTTAAATCGAAAAGACTAATAGTATTAGTTTGTTCTTTATTGTGAAACAGGGCCCTGCAGGTATCATATGACTAAGACAGCTCTAATAATAATATACAATAACAATAATAAAATACAGTTAATAACCATCATTACCAATTAAAAAATTCTTATCTAGTTAGTCTGTTATTGAGAAAATCTGTAGGCTTTAAAGAAATTAATAGCTCAAAAATACAAGGGAATAAAAAAATCAAATAATTTCAAAATAGAAATTTATTTTGGCAAATATCATGAAAACTACTACCCCAACGAAAATACTGATCATAAACTACTTTATAGTACATTCACTTTGAGTGCCAAAGACATCTTTATGACTAAGAGTTCCAGAGATATAGTTTCTTAACTAATATTTCTAAAATCCTTTCAACAAACCAAAAGATATTTCATTATTTAATGTTTTTGAAAAAGTGTATTTTGGGAACTATTGAACGTAAACAGCTCTATTAGCATATTTTAGCTAATTTTCACTTCTCCAAATGATGTTTTATTACGTATTTATGAGCTGAAGTTAGTCTTAAGGGAACAGACCGAATGACAAAAAAAAAAGATTGTTTGTAATGTTTTAAAAAAAACAACGTAATTTCTTATTCTCCCTAACTATGGTTTATAATTTTAGTTTTTATTAAATTAATCTATAAATAGGATAAAATACTTGTGATAATAATAATAACTTAAGTTCTTTTTCAAAGGCTCATGGACTATATCCATGTTTTCATTGTTTTTTTTTTTCGTTGAAGCCTCCACTCTTTGGATATATATATTTTGTCTTTCTTTCCATTTGTATATAAACTAAGATTTAATTTTAATGTTGAATCTAGCAGTTTTATTTTGTTTTTAAATGTTATTTTAAAAAAGTGTGTTTTATTTACTGCCAAACGCGTTTAGAAAATCTTGAAATCAGAAATAGCACATATTTCTGGATAAAATGGGCGCTAAACAGTACGTAGAAACGTGTAAATATAGATTCATGGTATCATGTGCGTTATTTCTGAGACAACATAACATGAATTATGCAAGCGACACGAAAACAAGTCACGACTCACAGAACAGTAATATTTAACTTCCTCTTGAATTTTGATTACCAATGCAAGTATAAACGAGCAATTTTGATCTCAACGAAAGTCCCTAATATTATAAGAAATGTTAACAATTAAAAATGTAAAAAAATAAAAATGTGATCGAAATATAATTTTAAAAATAAAAACGAGGTCTGCTCTATAAACTTCGTCAATTCCTACCCTCTACATATTTCCTTATAATCCGCTCCTACCTCTTTGATAGAACCTTTAAAGTAAATCATAACCTAGCCCACTCATCTCTCTTTTCTCAGTCCGCCGGTGTTCCTCAAGGTAGTATCTTAGGTCCCATTCTTTATACGGTTTAAACAGCTGACAACCCAACTCACCCAGTCCGAACAACATACGCTGATGACACGTGTATACTGTCTGTAAACAACGACCCAACTAATGCATCACAAACAGTATAGACACACATAACATCTATTGAAGAATGGTATCAAAACTGGAGAATCAAAATAAATCCTGACAAATCACCTTTACTCTCCGTCGTAAACCTCTACCCTTCTGTCCTACAGTATCCTTTCTAAATACTCTACTAACGCCTGTTGAATAGATTCCATACTTAGGACTCCATCTTGACAAGAGACTTACTTGGAATTCACACACAAGACTGAAACGACAAGAAACTGCTCGTAGATTCCGATTGCTACAACACTTACTTGATAAACTTCCCATGCACTACAAAAAATTAGTATACACTACGATAATCAGACCAATTTGGACATATGGAATTGACCTCTGGGGCTCTACCAAACCATCAAATTCCTCCCGCATTGAATCCTTACAATCCGAAATTCTACGTAAAATCCTTGATGCTCCTTATTACGTTACAAATAAACTCATTCACAAAGACCTTACCATCCCATTCGTTGCAAATTTGACCCAAAACAGATACTTTTCATTCCAAACTCCTTACCCATCCTAAACCATTAATTCTTGATCTTTCATCCTTAACAATCCCTGATAATCTTCCGAGGCGTCTGAAAAGAAGATGGCCACGGGACCTTCTAATTTAAATTAATAATTGAAGTACCACCGATGGGTGGTTCCTTCCCAAGATTTACAAGTGTATATGAAACATACAACATATTTACTTATTGTATTTATTATTTGTAAAGTTGTAAATAAATAAAAAAAATAACAAAGGTTATAAAATTTTGTCCGTTTATAATATGATATGACAAAGTAAATTCATATCGAATCAACGGGAAAACATGATTGACTACTACATCACGACAACGCAGCGATCGGACTTTCTATCTTCAGTTTGCCACGACGATTTAAACATTAGAATAATTATAGCAATGTTTGAGAATGAATGGATGGAAAGGAAGAAGATATGCATAAGAAAAGCGAAGGCATTTACATGACAGGGCCCAACCGGATCGTGGGAACAGCACCGCGCGGAGTCCGCTGTATTTCCCCTGTCTCCCAATAACCACAGGTGTTTTAGCATAATTAATACCGCTACATTTAACCTACCTGCAATGCCGTGTATCGGATAAATCAAAAGAAAGTTAGAGGTTAATTGTAGCAGTAAACCCAAAGGAACATTCCTCTTAAATGAACGCTAACAGAAATGCGGATTCTTGACGAACACTTAGGACCCACTTCCTGCCCTTTAAAGAATACCTTGAATTAAATACATCTTTACATTATCACAAAGGTTAAAATAACCCTGTTACTAACTATCCCAGAGGAGTAACGTCATAAATAAGAACATATATTAACATAATTTTTTAATGACTTAGGGCAACATTAACATTTAAAGATAAAACGATAACAAAGTCATTGATAAACAGAAGAAAGTGTCAGTTGCAACATTTCTTACAGGGTCTTTTGATCAACTACAAATGATTTCTCACAACTTTAATTCGACTTTTCATGATTAAACTTTTATGAGGGAAAGAAGTTGCGAGATTAGAAAAACTAAACCCAACTCAGAAAAGATAAAAAAAAATATATTTTTAAAACCAATATCCTGGTACTAAAGTCCCTGTTTAATAACTGATCTTCCTTCGTTAACTATCTACCTCTAAAACCAATAACCTAAACTATAAGTAATTTAAAATTTAATTTAATGTTCTTAATTAAATTACATACTTTAGAACGAAAACAATTTGATTCTGGCACTTTGTTTTTATTCATTATCCAAAACATTAAAATTCATCTTAAAAAATAATAAAATAAAAATTATACCATCAAAATTCAATAAATAAATTTGAGGAAAACTGGGAGTGTATTAAGTGGAAAGTCAAATTTTTAAATCTTTTCTCAAAGTGAAAATTTTTTTGAAGTCTTGAAATGAATTCAGTAATAATTAAATGTAGAATTTTAATATTCCAAGAACTATTTGTATTAATGAGAAATATAAAAATTGTTTGAATTGATTTTTTTGACTAAACTAAAAGACTAATAAGGGAAAAAATCTGTATTAAAGTAACAAGAAATATAATCTCATAAATCAATATACTTAAAAAGTATTGAACTCAAAAAGGCCTGTAACTTTATCCACAAAGATTTTTTAAATATTCTTCTAGCAGTTGAGAACTTGGAAAACTTAACAACTTTTTCCTCTGGTCCTAATTCTAACCTCCCACTAAAAAATTAGTGCTTGAGAAGAATAGATGACGATAGATATACATTTAAATCAAATTTTTGAAGTTCATAAATACTACATTTTTAAAAATAAAATGACAGAACACTATTTTGACCGACTATTATTTACTCAATTTACTTGTTTTATAAAATCCTGAATCTACCCACGCGGGTCATTAAGGACTTATAAAGTTATAACTGATCACAGCAATTGATGGAAGTAGTAGTAGCTTCAGCATTCTCGATTGTAAAAAGTGGGCGCCCGTTCTGGTTCAAACAATTTTAACTCCACTTACACGGTGTAAATGAACAGTTACCTTAAAACTCTTATTTTCACCAATTGGGGTGGGTACATTAAAACGTCAAACAAAAATATAAAAACTAACTCAAGAGTCATTAAAGGTAAACAATAAATTATACACAAATTAGTGGCTACTCTTTGACTTTAAATAATATTTAACTGTTAACATTAAATATAGCTATCACCATTATTAGTGTTCATAGATGATTCTGAACACTAATAATGGTTTACTACACAGTCATTGAACCTAGCAGTGAAGAATGAACAAGTAGCTTTTTCATTAGAAGGTAGTTTGGAAAAGTTATAAGAGAAAAAAAAAAAGAAGGGAGAATGGAGTGATTAAAAAGTAAATTATTAGTAGTAATTGCTTATTTCTAAGACCATATAAATTAAAGTACGTGAATCCCATCTGCAAAGAAGAAACGGAAACAACCCTTCATAAAAGTGTTCTGAACGATAAAGTGTTTAATTGCTCTTTAAGAAGGATAATTGGAAATAAATAGGATACAGGAAGCTCATAAATTCAGTTCTCGCCCTCACATTCCGAAGAAGTAAATCATAGTACTATAACTTATGGAATAAACCAAACGAATAATTAAAATCCACATAGTCAAGGCAGTTCGTGAAACAGCTTCTATGGCAATCAAAAAAAGAGAAAGAAATCCGCCAAACAAGCTCACGAGGGTATCCAGAGCCCACGAAATCTAATACAGCTCATGATTAAATGAGTCTGGTAATAAGGAAAGTAGGGACAATATCACGCACCTAATTTCCCATGGAGAGTCAAAGGGCACTGGTCGAGTTAGAAAGCTGAGATATGTTTTCCTTTTAATGAGTGAATGTAGTCAACGCTCTTCAGGGTTAAGGTTACCCTTATACTAAGCATGATAATAAAACTTATTTTTAATAGGTTCAGCCTTTTTTTTGTACAAATTGTAAAAAGAAATACTAATACTTAATTTGTTTACTTTCAAGTATTTTATCAAGTAGATAACTGCAATGAAAAATGTGGCCGTTTGCATTTCCGAGTACAGAAAAATCAATTAACCAAGGGTTTTCATTAGTTGGGTCTCGTTTTATCGTTCTCTGCACCATTGTTGCTAAAGATAGTTCACCCGGCTAAAACAAGCCTGGTTTTGAAGGGATAAATAGATCCAGAAAACAATCTTTATATAAACTCATACAGTTTTAAACGAAATCTTTCTCAATCAAATTCACTATAAAGTACAGATACGCTATTAAGAAAGTTAAAGTAATTTACAAATAGAAAACCTATTAAAAAAAAAAAAAAATAATTGAGGAAAGTAATTTTAAATGTTTTATTTTACGAATCGATTATCGATATAATAAAATTTACAATACCGTAAATATAATGAAACTGAACAGCAGAAAAAAATATTTTTACATTATATTAATTAATAAAAGCAAGGATGTTTATTATAATATATTTTATAATCATTATTTACTTAATTTTATACTTATTTAATTATCTTAGATTGAAATACCATCTCTGTTTGGTAAGACTTTCTAAGATGTTAATGTGAGATGTGCTGTCCCTGTAAGCTGTTAACCACGGTCAGATGTCACCACAATTAACAGTGCAGCTGAATAATAAAGTGATTTAAATAAAAACTTTCAAGACCAAATAGGTATAGGATAATTAAATTATTTTATGAATTATTTATTAAGGTAAATTAGAAGTAAACATTTTGATGACCCTCCAAAAAGGTTACCATTGCCATTTCTCCATGCATTAAGGAGATAATAAAAAATTGTCTTTTCTTCGACCAAATTAACATACTTTCATTTTCGTACATAAAAGCCTAAATTAAGGAGTAAGGAATGGTACATTCAAATTTTCTGCGATAGCACCGTCGCATTAGGTCAGTAAGTTCTGTTTATGTTGAAAATCCTTTTTCAACATAAACAGAACTTACTACTACGTTAAATTTTAGAGCCGATTTTTAGATCAGTTAAAAAATGAGATTATTAAGTGATTTTTTTCTATGATAAATTTTAATTGGAATCTCGCAAAGAAAAAAATTAACTTTAAATTTGTGATTAAACGATGTGTTTTAAGATGTTACATCTATTTTAAGAAAAATAGTAGTATCTGATTGGGTAAAAATAATTCGTTAGATGAGTAAGTTTAATAGCTAAAAAGAGAGAAACCAATTATGTTTAAACGATTACAGCCTTTTAAAATTCCTTTAATGCAACTAATGTTTAAAAACAAAGGATATGATGTAAAATGCGGGTTTTCTTGGTTTTGAGGTCGAAATAATTAAACAATTGAAACTATTAAATAATTTCGTAATAGTTTATTAGTTTTAAGATTTTACCAGTGATGCGGCGAGAGGGATGCGCTGGGATCTTTTGAGCTCTGCTCTACCCCTCACACGTGGGGGATAGAGTGGCCTCAGGGATCCTCATGTCGATTGCGTAAATATTGTATATATTATTTTATCATTATGTTATTTTATTTATTTATTTTTCATTCATATAGTTTGATTATGTTCATCTTGTTTATTCTTTTGTTTGTATATATTTTCAGAGTTTTTTTTAGTTGTTTTTTTTTAGTTTTTATTTATTTATTATTTTTTCTTTAGTATGTATGAGATCATTCATCACTATTACCTATTGCTCACAACTGTGTGGCAGATTGTAATATCTATCAATAAATAAATCTATCAATCAAAAAAAAAGTTTTAAGTTTTTATTTTTATAAAAACTATCTCTTATTATTAAATAACCCTGGTGATGAACAATTTCATTGTTTTCTATTATTTTGTTTAGCTGGAAACGCTGCTTTAAGAAACAATGCATGATATAACCACAATAAAAAAGCACAATATTACTCATACCACTAGCCTAGTTCTCCCATAATGAGTACCAGAAAGCAAAATGGAGTCCGGGTGGGCCTGCACCAGTCGTGCGTGGTAAATGACAGATCCGGAACACTTCAGATCATAGCTGCCTAGGGTCATGGGCCGTCATTTCGTGGTCTGATTCCTCAGGTTCTTCCTCTCATCCGGATACCACACACGCTACACCTCATGTCTTGACAAGACTAATACCTGAAACGATTAGTACTTAGTACTAGGCTTCTTCTCGTACGTTCCAATGCCCATTATTCATATAATCCCAAGGAAATGCCGACGTTATGGTTGTAGCCGAAATAATAACTCAATGCAAAAAGGGGTTGTCTCTTTATAATGAATAGGAATCATTTCAAGCAGCCTATATTAGATGTAAAAACATTCAAGGAACAAACATGATAGCAGTATACATAGATTTCTGTAAATATCTGATGAGCATTATTCAATATTAATATAACAAAAAAAAATTTAATTGGATACATACAAACATAAAAAGGTCAACTATCGACTGAACTGATATCCGTTTAAAATATGTTTATACAGAGTCGTGTATGAATATTATTATGCACTGTAAAAGGGAAAATACTGGTGTCTCAAATGAATAGTAATCAAAAGTGCATTCTCATTATTAAAACTATTTTTAGATACTAGATGATCATCTAAAATGCATTTAGATTATTTATTAATATAATTATATGAGCGATAGACTACGGAGGTCCAAGCCCTAATACATCGCGCGTTTCTTGACGTGGTAGATTATTTATACTGTTTATAAATATTAGCAGACCATTTGGAAAATTTCGCACAACCCCAGGGTTTGTATCATATAGTTACTCAAAAACCTATTACAGACAGGCAGACCAACACTTAATAAAAAAATTTGGGGTATTAAATAGCTGGAAAATTTAAAAAAAGCGACTCTAACAGACGGTTTGAGCATTACTTAATAACGCGCTAGAATCGGGCAATCTGACGCTCCGAAAAAAACGCGGCAATAATCTGAGACGAGAAAAAATCCGTCCAGGCCAGATATGGTTTGATGGAGATGGTTTGTAGTTCCCTCAGTTATAATAAGTGGAATTGAGAAGCCAGACTTGGATTGATCAAAATAGAGGTATTCATGATGTGCTAAACCCAAAGCTTTAACATGCTATAAGTATAGGATTGTGAGTATAGGGTAAAAGATATATAGGATTGTGAGTATAGGGTATAAGTAGAGTTATTGTGAGGGATAAGTCCATGTTATATGTTAAATAATAAAATCTTTAATAACTTCGCCTAATCAACTTCATTAACAACTTTCCTCCTCCACACTTGTTCCTTATTTCCTCTCTTATTCCTTATTATTTTTAGAGCTTGAAATCGTCCAACAAAAAAACACAAACTACGAGCGACTAACCTATCAAAACAGTAACAGGCAAAATTGTGTGGCTCAACCGATCAATTGCGTGACGTCATTCTCCATTAAGGGGGCCTATTAAATGTTAAAACAAACCCCCAAACATAATAAATGCTATATCGTTTTAACATATGCTTAAAGAAGGAAATATTTATCAATTTATCACAACAGAATGCTGAATAGAAAAGCAACAACGCACACTTGTTAAACTAAAAATTATGAATCACCCAATCTAATACAATTTTCTTTCTACTAATTTTGGACTATTTTTGACCAACATTCGGAGCATCTTTCTACAAATGGCTTAAAACATTGGCTTCCAAAGTTTCTTGCCCAGAATATCAAATTAATTGGACGTATTTAGAAACCCTTCACAAAAAAAAACAAAAAAAAAAACAATAATTCTCACACAAAAAGACGACTGATTCTAGTAGTATAACGCGGAATAATCAAATAAATGACAAAGGAAAAATGGAAAAACCTTTCTCAGAAGAAATTATTATTAATCTGGCAGAAGCTAAATAACATTTCGTTTGAAATACAAAATTAGGGTCGCTAATGAGAGGTATTCGCCATATTACGTTCACGTAGATCATTTAAAAGGCATTGAAATAGGTTAAAAGCTAACAAAAAGATTTTCAGGTAAGGTAGTAGCAAAGGTCATATTGATCCTTTATTATATAAATTCCTCAACATCAACGCTTGGCTAGGCATACATCAACAAACGCTGCTTGATTCTTAATAGCATAAAAACCATAACTATAAAAATTAAAATCAAGTTTATACCGTTTATGGATTATCTGGTAATAATAATAAAAAAAAGCTCAAAATGTAATATATTGTGAGGAATGCATGAATGCATAAAGGCATCAATCTAACCCTCACAGCATATATTATTATTGCATCATTCGACACCTGATTTCCTAAAACAAGAAATCTGGCTCTAATAAGATGCGGGTTTGATAATAAAAATATGACTTTTTAGAAATAAAAATAGAATCATAAAAAAAAAAAAAAGCTATACGATTTCCGATAGTTTAACGTAGATGGATGGTACACAGTAGAAATATAGTGTGGTATTCAATGACTGCAAAACTAAATCAACTGTTATATCATATACATTTTCATTAATTTTATTATTTATTGCTATTTACAACTGTACTTTATAATACATTTAGTAAATTTGATCTCAGTTAAAATGGAGTTATACAGGCGTGTAGAGAAACTACCCATTTGTAGCACACTAATAAATTTTCATTAAATAAAAAAAAAATTAACTAATTTCTGTATTAATTTCTATATTAATTTCAGTATGTTTCATAAGTAGGAGAAATATAAAAAAATTAAATCTGCACCAACCAAATTATACCACTTCTAATTGAATGCTTTAAAATTAAGGTGCATCAGCCAACAAAGAGTTAAGAAACCCGGAGCACATCCTACTACACCAAGGAAGCAAAACCATCACCTTTAAGGCAAACGAACTCGGTAAAAGTTATTTCAATAATGGTTTGTATCACATCTACCTACATAGTGACAGTCTGTAATAAGTTTGATTTTGTAAGTGCTATTACTTAAAATAATTCTCATTATTTTATGTTTAATATAATGGAGAAAAGAATATTAAGTTAATAGTTTTATATTGTCCAGTTTGTTTTATTTATTTTTTTTTTTTGCTATGAAGCAGTTGTTCTATCTTTTGTTTATTGGTATTGTAAAGGAGCACTATAATCAGGTTTTGTTTTATAACTGTATCTTATGTAATTAAATTTCTACAAGACTTTGTCTTTCACAAATAAATATATTCTATTCTATTTTAATTAAATGTTTTACGGAAAAGTCCAACAACTCAAGTATCTTAGAGGATTAATGACCGAAGTAATAATTTCAAAACATAAATTAAATTCTCTCCTAAAAAAATAAAAGTACTCTTCACCAAATTACATTAAAAATAAAATAAAATAATGCTTAAACATGAAGAATACAAACCAGGTGATAAACTAATTTGATAAAATATATATTCACGATTACTTCAATCTGTTTTCTTCTTTCTTTTTTTTATCGTAAAAGTAAAGATTTGTTTGTTTTTTTGTTTTGTTTTTTATGCTGCATTATTGAAGTGCCTCAGTTTATTTGCCAGCATTTTTCTATTAAATAAAGTAAGATGTGGAACTCTAACGAAATGATTCTCTTTTAAAATATGTAGATTAACCAGAAATATATGCCAATAAATAATTACTACAATAAATATTAAAAATGTATTTCGAACTGAAGAAACCCTGAAGGTTAAGTGGGCCAAGCGCTTATATCGACGTGGATTATTCCATATTAAATATTTATTTTTAAAACTATATGAACATAATTTCAATAATAAATCGTGCAGTGCTTAGATACCTAATTTTTTTATTTATTTTTTTTAAATTAAATAACAATGAATTAAAGTTCAGTTATAAATATATCTGTCATACAAATAGCCAATATTATTTCAATTCTTGAGATAAAAAATTTTTTTTTTAGATATAGTTTCCAGAAATACGCACTTAATCCAAATTAAGTATATAATTCATAGGACTTAACCAACAGGTTCCATTAATGGACATGAAAAAATTAACAGGATGCCCAGACTTCTTATGATAGGCTTAGAGAGGAAGGTTCGAGCGGCACTTTTCCTCCTAAAACACTAATTAGATATCCTACCAAAACCCTTTAAGGATAGGATTATCATATGTCCAAAATATATGCTAATTGAGAGAAATTTTTATCTCAACAGCGGTCGCATAAAAAAGATAAATTATTTCCTATGGCAACCAATTATGACCGACCCGATTTGATTTTATACATAAATTATTCCACATTCACTTCCGATTACAACTCAACAGGATGTTCAGAGTAAATATTCCTTAAAGTAGAATGAGTCTTAACCAACCCACCTAATTAGGGATTTATTTGAAACAAGTAGTTAGTCCTCATGAAAAATCTCATTTTAATATATTTTGTTTATTCCTGTTCAGTTTAACTTAAAAAATTACAGTAGATCATCCCTATCTCCTATTTTCATACGAGCCTATCAAGAAAGATTTGTCAATAACCAATACTAGGCAACTATAGTGAGGCTTCAACTTTTTGATTTCGAAATGTTCATAAAAAATCTGTTTTTATATTTATTACACGCTGTTTTTATATTTAATATATACTTTTTATCTTTAATGGTAATCCCATAAAACGATAATTTATTTTCCATAATAAATACATGTACCATGCCTTTAAACCAGGGGTGGACAATTTTCAGTATCATTCAATTTTCAGTATCAGGTGTGAAATCCATACTATGTTTATACACTGTGTTTCAGTATCAGGTGCATTCTGGCAATATGTACACACTACAGTATGTAAAGAAATATGTTCAAAACTATATTTTAAATCACCGATTAAGTTTTCGAGATATAGGCTCATGAAGAAAACAAATTTTCATACCCAACTTTCGATAGCTTCCGTACATGCGTTACCTTAAATATATCCGGCACTTTTTCAAGATATATTTTCACTAACTTAAAATGCAATTTAATTTTTTTATCAACTTCAATGTATAAGCTGTTGTACAATTAGTTCGTAAAAATGTATAAATTGTTATGAAAATGCACAGTAAGGCAATTTGATTTAAATATTTCCCTTTAGCGTTTTTTTGGGCCAGGAAAATGCATTATGAAAGAATAATATGACTTACTTTTTTGCTAATCTATCAATAGCTCGCTGAGTACACATTGTACTGAAATAAAGATATAGGACTTATCTACCTATGTAAAAAATAACAATAATTATTTAAACGGTCAAAAAACTCACATCCAGGGATATTAATAACTTTTGATCCAAATAGAATATGTACGGAACTATTGCTTGAATGTTTTGTGATTCACCCAAATTGGTCTCGCGATCGACTTGTGACTTGTGGTTTGTGTTGGTTGACACAAACCATTTGTGTATATGGTAGTGATTTTGTGTGGATAATTTTAATATAAGAATAATTAGATATTTATGATTTTAAATAAAAAAAATAGGTTTTTAACTTTTAATTAATGAATGACCTGGGCAGAATAGCCTGCAAAAGTAATTCTAAATTTAATGTGAGGAAGAATTTATAATTGAAGATGTCCTTGAGAATGGCTAAAATGGCCGAAACGTTGGACTGTTGAAATAAAAAGTGTTGAGACAAAAAAGGATACAAGTTTTGATTTATTTAATAAATGTATTTATTTTGTTTTTGATGAATTTCATAAATAGAAACATAGACTAACTTTAGGAGACGACTTTAACTCTACCCAGAGACGACGTATGTTGGACGACCCAAGTAGAAAAAGTAATTCCCAAAACACTTTAGAATACGTCCAATTCAAAATCAAATCAAAACTTCTTTACCCCTTAACGACTACATTACTAGAAGCACCTCGACAGACAAACTAGACTCAACTACAGTCGATAAATATACACGTCTAAGACAATACAATATGATGGCTCACTTTCTCCAATAGTCGCTTTCTAAAAACATGTTTTTTGCAATGACTTAAGGCCCCCATAATGGTAATAAATGAGTGTATAGAAACGTCCTATTGTATATCAGACGAAACCCATCATCAGCCGTTAGAAAGGACTTAATAGGACTGGCAAGAAAATCCACACCATTGTACCATATCATACCTGGAAAAAATGAATTATCTGCATTCCATGGGGAGAAACCGAGTCTAGGGTATCGTTGACTAAGGTACAGAAGATGCTATCTCGATGGAATAGCAATTCGAGCTCTCTCTGAGGGAGTATCTATAGAGCTACAGGGACATACATTTGTATACAAGTTTATATGTTATAACAACTTATGAGTTTATTGCTAAGACTTAATTAGCAATATTATAATAATACCATACAATTCAACCAAAAGTAAGTTTAATAATTTTTAAGAAGTATTTTTAAAGTATAGTGTATTTTTCAGAATGAATGTACTTGGTCACCTAAGAATAACAGATAGGAATAGTTTTAGCAGTTTTTGTCTTGATACACCAACTTTTGAACATAATTAAATAACAATATTTAAATTAAATAAAATATGAACAAAAATGCTTATTTATCTATGCTTACAATGTTTTCTATTAATCAAAAGTTCACGGAAGTTTGATAGTCTAGGAGATGGATATGCAGTTGATGTTTGAATGAAGTTTAGGAGAAAGCTTTGCCGATGGATATAGGAAAGGAGTTCCTAAATGAGGAAGCTCGGACAGTAAAAGATTTTTCAAAGCAGGCAGTTTTGTAGGTAGGGATGTGGTAGTATATAATATGACATAAATGTATTTAATAATTTTGATTTAGAAATATAAGGAAAATACCTTAATAGGTTTCCGAAATATTATAAAAAAATGTTTGAGTATACAATTAAAAGAGAACAAAAAATATTAGGATATAATTCAGTACTGTGAGAAACAATACTGAATCTAAAAACATTGCTTACAATTCCTAGAAACTACTTAGAAATAAGTTGTTGTTTTTTTTTTTAAAATAGATTTTTAACGTATTTATTTGTGTTTTAACTTATTTATGGATTTCTTTAAACTAACTTATGTTTTTTTTTTATTTTTTTTTTTTTAAACTAATTTGTCTGTTGTTTAACTGATCTACTGCCCTGGCTATTGCATCATTGATTTATTTTTACATTGCTATTTAATGATAAATTATTTTAATTTGTGTAATGGATCAAACGCGAATCGCAGATCGCTGGAGAGGGGAGATATGAGAAAGAGAAGCAGGATTTTTTTTTTTTGTTTTTTTCGTACTCCCCTGACGAAATAAATTATTGAGAAACAGGGAAAATAGCTTATTGAATAAATACGTAATTTGTAATATAGCTTTGTGCGAGAAGAATGAGAAAAACCAATAAGATAAAGCTATTAAATAGGGTAAAAAATTAATATATTTTATTTAGTAAAAAAAAATGTATCTGTAGTTCATACATGCCCTGTATTTCATTTGAAAAAATATATAATGAAATAAAAATTATAATATTTGTTCTCGTTCACTACTAATGTTGAAATATCATGATTTCTACAATTCATAATTTTTACAATTAATACAAAGAAACATACCAATAAGTCACCACTTTAAAATTGAATGAGTGCGTTTGGAACTAAATCACTTACCTGAAACATACAAAAAAAAAAGTTAAATATGAAATATTCCTGCTTGATGATATATAAATCAGTATCAGTTAAAATTCTTATTAAAATTGAGCTCGCATAAATGGCGTGTATACGCAAACGGCGAGCTAGGAAGCTCATATACACAAAAAATGAAGTCCATAAGATTTTAGAAGATGTATTTTTACTTTTAAAAACCAATCACTAAAAATTAATATAATGAGCTGTGGATTTTTGACCGTAGATTACTGATGATAAACAAACAAATATTTATTAAGCCGACGTTTCGAACTGTAGCTTTAGCCAACCTTCTCCGCAAGACACCTTGAGATGAAGACCTGAAACTCAGGTCGAAACGTTGGCATAAAAAATTTTTTTGTTTATTTATGTTGTTTCTTTGCTGACCCCATCTCTCGACCATCTTCTCCAAACAAAAATTAATATACCTTTTTTTTTTTTTTTTTTTTTTCGAAAAATCAATACATACTCCTTTGGTGCTCCAAACGGCGGTTTTGATTTATCTCTATTCTATACATATTTTTTCAAAATACAATACGCACAAAGCACCCCGTTGAGTTCAACAAACCATCCATTATATTACATATGATCGTATAACCAAACCTATAAAACGAGGACCGTTATAAGCTCATTGAATAGTTAAATAGAACTATGGCAATAAAATAAGGTCATAAATGTTAGGGTGAGAAAATGAAGCTCTCCCTCACATTACTATGTAGTTAAAGGTACTGCACGACTGGAATTAAACTACTTTCATTGTTCCTTAAAGTAACAGAGTAGATGCACTAGTAGTGAGAAACTTTTAAAAATTAATGCTAGATTCGTAAATTTGCATCAAAGCTAATCTATTTTAGATTTAAATAATAAAAAATATTATAGTTTTGTAAACTAAATAAACATAAGTATTAGGTTGAGAAATGTAACGATAGTAATGGATTATATTCTTGTTTGTTTATTTATTGTTTTTAATTTATTGAAAAAAAAGTCTTAAAATAACCAATATGGTAGGTATTTATACTGAGTTGAGTTGTACGATTACAGAAGGTGATGCAAGACTAGACAGAAACGAATTATCCACAGCCCTCCCCTATAGAAAAGAATAAAGGCGAACTATAGAGAACAGATCACAGGGCTATAGACAACAGAAAGCAATACCTTCTCAAAGCCTTGGGGCAGTAAAGGCCCAAGAGAAAGCAAAGAGTCGAGAAAGGACACCCACAAAAAGTAAATGAACACAAGAGAAAAAAGAAAAAAAGGTAAGCTTTTACGGTCGGGTACCTTAATGTAAACCACTGATTTATCTTCGTCCTTTCTCTGGCTAAGGTATCGAACCATTCGAAAATATTACCTGGGCTATATTATAAAAAATGAACTGTTTTAAGTATCTATATCAATATTGAGATTAACTAATTAAACATGTAGTCAAGACGTCGGTGGAATCTACAATGATTTTTTTCTTTATTTAATATAATCAGTAAGAATTCTGGGAATGAGCTTAAAAAATAAGGAATTTCTAGAACTACTAAAACAGAAAAATCTAAGAAATAGATAGACAAAATTAAATAGCTGTCTTACAATAAAAAATATCAAGGAGATAAAACATCTGAGATGGGCGACAGGTCATTTCATTAATTTATAGGGCACACGAAATGATTAAATATACTAAGGTCAAGAGAGAAAAACAAAAAGAAAAAAAACAGAGAACTAGAAATTGCTCGTTGCTCGTTTGAGTAAGTCTTTTAATCAATAAAAATCAAAAAGGACGAGCGATGAAAGGCGAAATATCTCTAATATAACATTTGAATATTATTTCAAAAATAAACGTCTAATATAACCATTCCAAAAATAAAAATTCTAATAATAATAATGAAAAAAATAAATCAATAAACATTTAAATCACATTATAAAATTATTTAAATTTTAAATAATGGGGAAAAACAAATGGAATATAAAAGGAAACCTTTTGAGAGTGTATGTGTGCTCATGTGAAGTTGTTACATAACAAGGAATACTCCCCACCCTCAGGCACGAGATCCTATTGGCGGCCAAGTCCAATTCCAAGGGGATTCCTCAAGGTCTTCAGATATACACTTACAGGAAGGTTGCGAAAGAGAGTAAAGAAGAGCATGATATCAAACTGGATAGTTTTTAATATTTGAGTATAAATAAACAAAAGAAAAATTGGTAGGAAGGATACTAATAACTTCATTTTAAATGGTGATACCTTTATTTTTTGTGGAGATTATTTTTTTTCTTAATTTATGTATATTTGTAAACATTCCACTCATCCCCCCCTAAATATCACAACGATAAACTGAGATATATAATTTCATTATTATTTATTCATTTCTTTTTTAAAAATAATTTCATCAGTTTAAATAATTCTCAGCACTAGGAAGAACTCGGTTATCTTAGTCGAGCTGCTACTTCATAAATGCAAAGCTACTCATTTATAATCGTAAAAGTGAATGCAACCAGTTTTAGATCATGATTCCTTCGGCTTCGGGTTAATGCAACCTGGTTATCACTTGTTATTATTTAGTATAAATATTTATTAAAAATGGAATCTAACCACTTTACTCGTACACATTTTTTTTCTCCTGCTCAACCCTGCCATACCATTCAATCAGGTCGGAACAACAATAACAGAAGTGTTGGAAAAGCTACCCAGCCGACGATAACTCAAGTGATATAGACAAAATCAGAAGACGGGTTGTGGTTGATGCCATTTCCCGACAAGGGTTAACGAACATATAATGGTAGGACGTTGAACCATGATTGTATAGAAGGCCACCATCGCGATAGATGGGTTCTGCAGGAGTATACAGGAGGAGACTGACATTGAGGAAGCTATAGAAACAACGTCCATAAACGCAATAGGATGGCGAAATAATTGCTTAAATCACAACGCAAATTAATACTTAGGTTAGGGGTGATAGGTAACCTATTAATGAATTAAATAATTAATCATTAAACAGCTATATAATTAATGGGTGTGTAAATACGATGCCAACAATAAGATATATAAATTAGTCGTGAACAAAGGGAATTAACCAGAAGGATATACAAATCATTAAAGATTTAATACATTCATACCTTTTTATAAATGGACTTCAGCAGATTTTTGTATTTGAATAATAAACAGTTTTTCTTTTAAATTTAATTATGAGAACTAAATGATGAGGACTCCTTTGATGGGAAACGGAAAATGTAAAACATATGGGAATGACCCGATCCCCATGGAAGCCTTTCATAATGAATTTGAAGTGCATTTTAATAACTTTCATTTAAGCTTGATAAAGGAGAACATTTAGGCCCCATGCATTTCTTAAAGATGGTATAATATGCTAAAAATGCTACCAAAAAAACTCTACTTTTTAGTTTGAGAGAAAAAAAAACTGAAAAAGCAATTAAAATTGTTATCATTAATTTTGCATTGATTTATAGCAAAATACATGAATATTTTCGTATTTATTCTATCAGCATACTTTTTTGTATATTCTTTGTGTATGCCAGCCGTATAAACACGAAAAACATATTTTATTCAATATTTAAAAAACGACACTAGGGGTAATTATATATATTTTTTATATAATGACAATAAAATGTATATTAAATATATATAATTCTCGTATTCTGCATATCCGGAGAGCAAAAGCAGTAAATAATCCGCATAATGTTTATTTAATAAAATTTAGTTCAAATATATTCTTCTTTGGGGAGGTGAAGGGGGGGGGGAGGGATATTACCAAGTTCCGGACTGCCTCTTGAAACAAACCAACAAAAGGTAGGAGGGTATTTTTATGGTGAGGAGAAATAAGGAGCTAGGGTGGGGGATGCGCGGGTTCCGTCCTAACAGGCAAACTCATTTTAGACGTACTATACCTACCCAATTCTGAACTAGTTGGGCGTTACCAAGTTCCAGACTGCTTCTTGGTTTGTTCCGGGCAGGAGGGGAGGAGGACTGGAGAGAAGGCTCAAAAGAGTGCGGGAGTTACCTCCCTGCAGGCAAACTCAGCTTAGATGCACTATACCTATCACGATTCTTCGGACAGTGATTAATATACGGTTACAGTAAATCTGACGTCACTCGCTTATCAAGTGAAAACCAGCATTGCGGGATCCCCAAGTAGTTTTAGGTTTAACCTTTAAATTTCTATTAAATTCAACACACGTAATTTACATTAACAAGTATGCACAAGAGGATAATAGCCGATGGACCTTATTTGGAACCGGTGGTTATTTGAATTATTCACTTATGTAGGTAGCTTCTGATGTTTTGTAAGTAGTTTATAGTTTATATTAATAACATTTACACAAGTAAAAACACAATAAGTAGATCTGCACCAGGAACAAGTCAAACGCCAAGTTATTCACAAATCTGTTGAGAGATCGGTTAATCATTTTTTAGAATCAGAGGGGTATCACCCACACTCACAACACCTTCAAATGTTTAACAAACGAAGAAACTTCCCGAAAGTTTCTAAAAAATTAACAGCAAATTCAGTAAAAACTGCTGGAACGTTATGTTGCTATTATCTGAACCATATCAATAATTTAAAAGCTCTTAAATTGAACAAAAATAAGTTTTGTAACTAGAAATAGTGAGTAGCTTTATAAATAGAAATATTATAGAAAGCTATGAGAACCCTATGATCCTTTTCCTGAAGAATAGAGAAGAAATACAAAGCTCTTAAGAGGGTGAGGATGATCAGGGACACGATTTCCCAGATGAAACTAGCTACTTCTCAAAGAGTATGGCATGAGAAAGTTGAAGAGTGAAGCTATTGGCATTGAAAGTAGTGGATTACGAAAAGTAGGAATCTACAGGAGTATTACAGTCCATTATAGGCACTAGTCCGGATAATGGTATACTCAGGTACTGGTAGTATTAAAAAGTATTTAAGTCTTCTAGACAATTAAAACAAAATCATATAATTGTATTCCTACTAAAAGAACGAAAACGGCAAGGATGAAATAACTATTTAAAAAATATATATATTATTTTTTTCAGTATTGTTATGTATTATTTCTATTATTTTTTTTTGCAGATTTTTAAAATTATTTTATCCAACCAAGCCAAAATTATATAATCGTCAAACCTATTGTTTATTGCTCCATAAATTGTTTTACAAGGATTATTACAGTAGTAGACATTGGTTATATATTATCGTGTACATAAAAATTAAAAAAATAGTGATCTCTTTTTAGAATGTATTAGGGAGAGATGTAAGCTCAGTGAGTGACACGCCGAGTCACTATCTCTCAGACAGGGGTTCGTTATTTTATTTTAATTATTTATTGATGAATGAATGAGGAGAAGATGGTTGGGGGTGCGGTCAATGAAACACAAATAAGTATGACTAACTTATTTTAATGTGCCGACGTTTCGGCTAGAGTTTCTAGCCTTCTTCAGGGCTGCTCGCTGAAAAGTTGAGCACCTAATGTTTTCAGCGAGCAGCCCTGAAGAAGGCTAGAAACTCTAGCCGAAACGTCGGCACATTAAAATAAGTTAGTCATACTTATTTGTGTTTCATTGACCGCACCCCCAACCATCTTCTCCTCATTTATCATCCACGGTCAACTATCTCTCATAATTATTAATTATTTATTCTTTTACTGTAGCCGTGAAACAACCCTGTGGGTTCGGGAGCCAGTCTAGACAGACCCAGTGACCACCCTTAATCGGGGAAAAACAAGGGTGAGCGTGACCATAAACAAATCACCTTCTTGCACAACTTTAGCTCAAGAAACAGTACTGACTCATAATGGTTGAAGCTTGTTAGAATATACTTATTAATAAAATGCGATTGTAATATTATTTCTTAATGCATCTGTATATTTTCGACGTTTTCTAAAACTGGAATTGAATTTATATATATTATTAATATTCAGTTTTATAATTATCTATCTTTATTCTTGAATTAATTATTTAAATTAATTACATAAACCAATCTAGTTATGAATAAAAAAATATAAAATTGGTTTGTATTTATTTTTATTTATGAGTATAAAACTAATAAACAATTTTTAATGCGAATCTGACTCAATATGAATTAGAGTAAATGTTTTTTGCAGTTTAATGAGTCATAATTGAATCAATCATATTACTGCAGATGATTAACATTAATAATTCAAACAATTTAGTTGTAATAAAAAAATTTAAAATATATATATCAGAAAATTCTTTATTTCATTTTTAGTTTTCGGTACCTAGCGGTGCATACTTGCGACCTTTAGAGAACTTCTATCGGCAAAGTTTTCCCACGATGGAGTTCGATTAGGCCCACTACGGATTGGAAAATTTGATATTCGACAATCGATGTACCGTGTACATGTACATGTGATGTACCATCTAATACCGATATCGGAACATATTAGCCTTATTGTGGACACGAGTCAGATCCAATCTGAGACCATATCTTAAAGTGTAAGATCCAATGTTATATGTTGCTGACAATTATCAGACAATTCATGTTTATGCTAATTTGTTACGAAATCAAAAATGATGCTAATTGTGGGAGTCTAACTAATACAATATGCAAGATCAAGTTGGAAACGTAGTTGAATTTTGAACCTTTACGAGTAGTACAATTAAGATTGAAATGTTAGCGAAACTTCAAACCTAATAAATATTTAACCGTCAAATAGTTGTGCAGCAGATTTTTTTTTGTTACAGAGATGCGATAATATTTTATAACATGCGGAAGCACAACAATGCGAAAAGTTTAACAGCCAAAGGTAAAATGCGATGACAATGTCATGACCGAATTGCCTCACGTCCGTAATAACCTTTGGATCCAATAATTGTTTATATGAAAGGTTACGAGGCCGCAAAACGGAACTAAGAGCTGAGGACAAGACCTAAATATTTTCTGAATTTTTTCGCAACAGATAAAAGCAACATTAATAGGTTCTATATGCATTTAAATTTTACGATGTTCTCCAATCACAGTCCTATTCAAATACTTTAATAATTATTCAAATGCCTTTTATAACGCTCCCATATATCTCTATAATCTAAACAGGTTGTTAGAACTTTGTACATTCTTAAAACCTTGTAGTCAATTACAAAATATTTTTGTCTCCAATAAAAACTGATGACTCCGGAAGCTATACAGAGAAAGCAATTTGATACATGTATACGATTACAAAACGAAACATGATGCCAGCAGACGCTGTGTCAGAATGCACACTGCAGTAGGAAAGACTGAAGCCCTACAGAATATTGGATTGTGCGGGGAAGCCCTCCAAATGCAAATAGCTGACACTTCTTAGTCTGCCCACGGCACGAGGTGCTAATAACCTTTTATCGAAATCCATCATCGCGTATTCTATTCCCTAGTTAATAAGAGCTACCGAATAAATATACCAAGCGATTTCTTATACTAAGGTATTAAGAACAAGTAATCCATAGCGAGAGGGTTACGGAATATACGGAAATTTATGTCTACCCTTAAACAAACCAAGTTTAATTTTGGATGTTGCGTATCTAAACTAGAAGGTATCGTTCGAGTAGGAATCGTGGTTTGACCGATGAGACACTGGAGCCACTTATTTAGAAGTACAAACAACTATAACTATAAAAGTGCAAATAATTAATAACTAATAAAACATAATAAAAGTAGAAACAACAAAACACATTCTATTTTGTTAACTAAAATATAATGTCCCTGAGAGGTCAGTCAGTATGCATAGAAAACATCGCCAACGCTGAGCATTAATTGCCTTATATTATATTAAAAAAAGAAAACAAGAAATAAGCTTAAAAATATAAACATATAAGTAAAAAATATATGAGGAACTTACTTTTAAAAAGGTACATATCCATAAAAATGTGTTTTTATTTGTATGTTTGATCTCTACTTAATGATTTTAATCAATATATTAGTTTAAGTTTTCTTAACGTGTACAAAACTGTTATAAATACATTTTAAAAAGTGGCAAGTATAGCTTTAATCGTGTAATCAAATTTGTTAAAATTAACCACATTTCAATTTTTTTTTTTTTAAAGTCTTAAATAAATAAAATAAATGAGGATTTAAAAAAAAAAAAAAGACGTTAATAAATATATCTACCTGAAAAAATAAAGATTAATTTAAATTTAAATTATAAACCAAAATTATAATTAATTACAAAATTTAAGTTTCTCTATAGGTTTAAAATGTCAACATCTTATAAAACTTTTAACTTATCTTCATGAAATGCATCCATGAAAATATTTAAATAACTTTGCAAAAGTGGGTTGTTGAACTCCACAAATGTTAAACATGAAAACTAAATGTTAACCATTCATTATATTGGTGAAATATTTTTAGCCAGACTTAATTTGAAAAAGTTGTCCTTACCTAAAATGAAAGTACACAAAAAAAAAGTCTTTTTCTTTGTTTTAAATTTAATTAAGAAGAACAATCATATTTATGATTTATATTTATTCATAAGTATTGCTCAGGTTACAAATAAAAAAGTAATAATATGAAATGGTTCCCATTTTTGCAAGATATATTATATTATTTATTGTACAATCTTGCAAAATCGTTTACTTTTCCTATACACACTAAAGGATGCTCCATAATGCTAAAACCACAAGGTAACCATACAGAGAAACAAAGTCACGAATCGCGTGATATGTTTAGTACAATGTTAGTTTATATAGTTAGTATATATGTTGTAAGAAAATGAGAAATTAATTAACACTGGTTTCTATAACATAGAAAATCACTCAACAGACTGAGCAACTAAAATGGCAACTTCATGTTCATGTATTTATAAGCATAGAAAATGCCTTCATGAACTAATAATAAATATAATACGAAATAGAGGGAACTAGTCACGCGATATTAAATAACCTACCTAATGCTTTAGCATATTTAATGATCCCCATTAGATATTCCACGATGGGACTAAAGTTTCACTGACCAAATTTGAATCATTAAGGCAATAGTGCATATTAACACCCAAATAACTTATCATATCGTAAATTCGGATATTCATTTTCTAGGAATATGAAATATACCTAGGACCATGAAAATATGAATTGAAGGGACTATATTAAACTAATCATGAGAGATAGTTGACCGTGGATGGTTTGGGGTGCGGTTAAAATAAAACACAAAGAACTTGAAGTAAATTATTGAATTGTCCCAACGTTTCGGCCAGAATTTCTAGCCTTCATCAGGGCTAAGAACAGAACAAGATAACAACCAATGAATACAGAAAATGTAAACAGAATGGCATAAAGTAAATAATTGTATAGAATGGAATTAATAAAATTTAAGAATATAAGAAGTGTCTTTCATCTTTCATCACTTTATTTTATTAATATGAATAATCGTTGGCAAGATTAAATAAGTTACTTATTTGTGTTTTATTTTGACCGCACCCCCCAAACATCTTCTCGCATATATTAAACTAAATTGTAAACGACATATTCACGACTTAGCATTAGCAGTGAAAACGTATCTGACAAAAAGAAAAGTATAAATTTAAAAGCACTCTATGATTTTGAAATACAATGGGTCGAAAACTAACGGCAGTGAAAGTCTAAAGTGGAGGCTGAAATGCCCTTGAATCGTTGTTTTCTAACACTGATGATACCAGGGACCGTGAAAAATGTAATTGAGTAGGACATTAGTGTATAATGGCCACGTGGCTGGAGTGACATACTGGAGGCAGGATGTGGACTCCAGCGGAAAGCCTGCATTGTCCTCGATGGCAGCAGCGTGGAACGATGGTAGCCTAGCCCATCCGCAGCATCCTCGCGGTTCATAGATGGATGTGGAGTGTCTATATCAGTTCTCTGCATACCTATATCAAAGCCAATGAGGCCTTATTTTTCATAGTGGTGTAAATCCAATTTTAGAAAAAGAAAAAAGTTAATGCTAATTATAATAAGAAAAATTTTAATTCCTATTTTTTTTTCTAAGAAAACGCTAAAATATAATAAAAAATAAAAACCTGCCAGCAGAAACAACATTTCGAGCATGATTAACTTTGATGAAATAATTACAGACAAAGACAGTACAACCAACAATAAAACTTCAATCAACTTCTAATCTGATTCTTATGGGCTAACAATTTGCTGTCAAGGTTAATTCACTTCAAATTACTAATAAACAAGGGAGACCCTGATATGAAAATATTATGCCTGGAAAAAGATTCTTCCTGTATTGGGCCTTTCGTTTTACAAATAAATATCAATCACACACATTTCTACAAAAGGAAAATTTAACTCATCGTTTATAGAAAAATTCATTTTCAAGTAAAAATATCCCTTGAGATTAAAAATTAATTTTTTTTTTAATAATTAAATTTTAAATCAATAATTGAAACAGCCGATGAGAGATGGCACTACTTTACACAGCACCAGCCAGGAAATTTAAAAGGTAAAGCAGAGCCGTATGAGATCTCAACGCACTTCTTTCGCCTTATCACGAGTTATTCCTTGGTGAGAATGATTAAAACCGCCAACACAACGTACTATGATGAAGATTTAATCATTAACCCACCTCTAAAATTTATTTTACAATAAATAACTCGGTCATTGTTAATTTCAAATGGTGCCAATGATATAAATCACCATAAAATTTTTATTAACAACTTGAATTTAAAAAATATTACGTTTTTGCAGATTGGTCTAGAATAAAAACCTTATATGTAATAATACTTGAGTATCGAAAGAAAATAATCTTATAAAAAATAATAGTTCTGCGATCTATCGACGAGGGATCAAATCTAGTGCCATTTTCAGTAGGTATGTTCAAATTTTAAGATTTTTTTTTTTTAGATATGAGGTTTTCACTACAGGCCAATGTTTATACATTTATGCTTGAAGATGTTTGTCGGGGGGTGCGGTCAGCAAAGAACAACATAAATAAACAAAACAAAACCATATTTATTTATTTTATGCCGTCGTTTCGACCTGAGTTTCAGGTCTTCATCAGGGGTTGTGGCGTAGAGGGAAGATTGGTAACTGAACTTTGGTAACTTGGTAACTGTCAGTTCAGTTACCAATCTTCCCTCTACGCCACAACCCCTGATGAAGACCTGGAACTATGAAACTAATCTACGGCCAAATATCTACACCTCTTTATACATTTATATTCCAATTCATCATATATTTAATAACCGGATTTAACTTACAGTTTTAATTATAGGCTTTGAATTTCAATTAACAAATATAATACGCAGGATACTCATAAGTAATTCTGATTTCTGTTCAAGGATTCTGATTTATATTTGGTATATTAAAACAACCAACAGGTAATGAATTTTTTTTTTTATAAATTCAGCAGGAGAAAGTATTTTTTATGCAAAGTTCTTGTTTCCGGCCTTGGCTGGTTAATTGTGAGGAAAGGGTTCATATCCCGCAGACAAAAAAATACTGGCGTGTTACAACTTGAAAAGTTTTCAAGGGGCCAGAAAATATTAGAAATTGAAAAAATCAATAATTTTACTGTCGCCAGTCTATTTGCAAGCCATTTTGGAAATATGTAAAACATAATACATCACTTTTTTTTTTAATACATCAAAACTTTGAAACTTGGTTTAACCGGTACTAAAAGCCTGCAAGTAAATTATGAACGGCAATTTAGACCTATATTCCCAAAAAATAAATAAATTAGTACCACTAGAACTAGACCAACGGTTATGCAAGGATACGATTTCGTCCAAATCACACTCGACCGCAAGATTTTTATCCAATTAAGGGTATCCATTTTATGAGGCTGGGTGGACACCCCGGAGTGCTACAGAACCCACAGGGCTGACTCATGTCTACAGTGAAACAGAAAATAATTATTACCCACACCCGGATTCGAACCCGGGTCCTTGAGTTTGTAGCACATTGTCACACCTCTAAGCCTCTACCCATTCTTAAATCCTGCGTAAAAAAAAAAGAAAAAAAAGTGAAGAAAATTTAAATGGAAGTGTCTCATAATTCTAACGAATAGTACCTCTGGTTCAATCCTATACTCTGCTTTGCCTGAATATTTTTTTTCTTTCGGCCAAGACTCCCATTGGATTCCTATATTGCTTAACCATGGTTGGGGGTAAAAGTTCTTCATTTTGTGAGACCGCTATACTAACCATTAAAATCTCAGAAATATGTCAAACACAATGTAATTTTTATTTATGGCTTACTTAACATTGGTGCTAAGTACATTTCCAATAACTTTACAAAAAATAGGATTTTTTAATTAATTAACTTAACAAAAGCAATAACGTTTTATTATTCCTAAATGAAAGAACCTCTACTTTTATTTTTCATACAGTTGGTGAGAATGTACTTGGCACCACTGTTAAATAAACCATTGATATATCAACTTCTGGAAAGTAAAGGTTTTTTTTTTTGCAAATTAAATTTCTACATCATACATTTTTTATGTTTATTTCAAAATTTAATTTTTTTTTCCTTTCAAAAAGGGTGTTGCAAATCACAATTCTCAATAAAAAAAATTAACTTGTCCACATGAGATGCTCCCATAATAATTTTTTAATAGTAACCTTCTTTGAAAGGTGCGGATATCATATAAAAAATCTGGTTTTACCCTTCCAATTGGTTTTTAAAGTCAGGCATAGGACACTGGAATAGAAATCCACTGACACAAGTTTCGAGCTTCTTAAAAACGCAGTTTATCGAAGAAAACTTATTCATCCTTTTACTTTCAATAATAAATACAATGTGAAATACTCCAACAAAGTAGATATGTCCATAACAAAAGCAATGTGAATCAATACCCAGACTCCAGGTTTAATGGAGGCACAACACGAGCAAAGGAAGCTATAATAGGGCGAGATGTATTAATCAGGATAATGAGGATTTGTTACAAGACACCTGCATTAGGGATCCCGATTCAGTGTTAGCATTCAAGAACTCAATAAAGCTTTTAGACAAGAGATGTGAAGAATTAAAACACAGAAATAAAATTAGATATAGTAAAAATTTCACGATATATCATTAAAGGCGCATTCCAAATACAGTTCACTCCTGTAAAAACCTAATTAGTTAAATGCCACAAAGGAATATCTGAAGCAATTAACGTTTGACTAATTATTCAAGGAGCGAAAACGTTCAAATTATCGCCTAACAACTTAAACAGAGCATTTATTTTCGAAACGGTCAAATAACAGGGTGTAGTATTCAATCACCACGAACAGTAGCTGTGCTGTGAATAGGCTATTTCAAAATAAACCGAATCATAAATAATTAATTTCAGAAAAGTGGAACAAACTTCTGTAGGCGGCAGGCAACGGAGAAAGCACGACATAAAAATTAAAAATTTAGTTGAGCTCGCGACCATGAAAACAGGTCTATAATTTATGCATAACGAAAAAATAACTTAAATAATTATAACCCCTGGGGTTTATTTTTAAACCCTATGATAAATGTTTGAAACCTTGTTTTCCGTTTAATAAGATTAAGTTAAGATCTACAACAGAATTCAAGAATGATTAATGAAGGGAGAGCGTAAGGAAGGGGAAAAGAAATATTTTAAGAGAAAAATAATCTTAAAAGTGAAAACTCTTAACATTTAAAATGATTACTTTCATGCACCCGTTTAGTTTAATCTCTTTTGGATTCTTTATCTTGACCCATATTTTGTTCCATTAAAATACTAAACTCAATATTAGTTATATTGAATATATAGATACACAGATTTCTCCAGCATGGAATACGTTGCCTTTAAGAATACAAAATTGTTATTTCTATTGCGAATTTTTAAACCATCAATAATTTTTAAGGTTTTCACATTTATTTATATCGGTTTTATTTTTAAAAAAAAGTTCAACAAAATTTATTGAAATTAAATAATCATTTAGGAGAGAAATGTGGGGGTTTTGAATTAAGTTGGCGAAAAAAAAAAAAAAAAAAAAATTGTTTTCTTACCTTTTCCTAATACAATCAATACTCCTCTACCCAACCACAAAATACAATTTTTTTTTTAATTTAAAAATTTCATTACATTTGACTCTCAGACCTCCCCTTTTCCAGTGATTCGCTACCCACGTTCGATTTGTCAAATAAATTTATCATTAGGCAGCAATGTAAAGTCAAACCAAAGACATTTAGTCACCGCAGTATATCAGTTTATATAAATTATAAAAGAAACAAATAAATTAAAAAAAAAATAAATATATAGATTTAGAAAAAAAAAAAGAAAGAAAAAGTAAGTTAAAAGAAATACTTCAATGAATAGATAAGTTATTAGAAATAATTAAAGTCAACACTTAAGTTAAAACTGTTATAATACTGGAAATGGTAACGAGATAAAATATCGAAACAGAATGTCATAAATGTATTAGTACAGAAACAGCTAAAAGTATCGAAAGAAGAAGTAATGGAAAAAGCATGGTGATACACAAATATATTATGATCTAAGAAATAAATTTTAATGATAAATTATTCTTTAAGAAAAATATAAACATTCAGATTTACAGTCGACAAGTATACGTACATATGAAGAGAGCAAAAGAGACATAATACATGATTTTATAAATAAATACTTACACTTAAAATAAAACATGAACAAACCGTGGAACTTATAACGTCACTGTTATTCTTAAATTACTAGTGTAGCATTCAGAGGCTACAAGCAATGAGCTACAGCTGAAAGAGAGGAAACCTGATCCGATGTCAGATCGAATTCAAATCAAATGGAAATAAAAAACAGAATTTGTCGTAAATGATCCAATACTTTGCTCGTAAAACTTGAAATATCCTATAAAAATTTCAATAACTTTAAATGAAGAACAAATCGAAAGAATATGACATATTTCTCCAGGGTATGCAATCCAATCAAGTATCAATGAAAACATACAGTAAAAAAATTTGTTTTCGTAAAATTAAAATATATTACTTCGGTACTCTGCGGTATACAATATAGCAAATATACGATCCTTTTTTTTTTTTTTTTTTTTTTTTTTTTTTAACAATTACAGTTTCACAAATATGAATTGATCATTTTGAAATTCTGAGAAATTCCAATTGTTTCGAGTATTCTAAATGGATAATCTGTGTAAAAAGAAACTCGGAGAATAAAGAAAAGTTAGGAAATATGGATATCTTCTTCGACTGAATTATAATTTGTCATATTTTTCGTAATTATATAATAGCCAACAGATCGGAAACAATCATAAATACCCACGATTAAAAATTTATAATTTATTTTACGAATTAAAATTTCAATACAATGCTATGAACCGGGTTCTATATAAATATATAAACTATTTCGCATTCCAAACATAAAATGAGCCCAATTTCACCAGATATTTCTCGTTCACATTCTTGTTTTTTAAATGTCAACGACAGGATAATAGAAATAAAAAATACAATAAATTATAATTTTTTTCTTCTTCCTTTATTATACAATCATCTAGATTCAATCCAGCTGATTGTGGGAACATCTTTTTCTAAAGGGGGAACTATAAAAAAATCCTAGACCTTTCACAGCTAATATTTTATAAATGATTTTTTTCTTCAAGGTCGAGGTAGATTATCATGGTGAATTCCATTCTAAATATCATAATTAATAATATCAACTTAATCGTAACCTATTATTAAGTTGTATAAAAACGAGGAAAACAAAACATAATATAAAATTTCCACGTGATTTTTTTAATAAAAGTATATTTGATCCTATAAGAAGAGATCAAAAAACATTATTACAGTAAATAAGAAGAAATGAAGTGATTGGTTGGTTTGAAATAAGACTGAATATCGGAAAATACAACTAACTGTTGCCTTTGGAAAGGTCATCAAGTATTAAGCTCATTTTAACAAGCCTTGTTTTGCTTGATTTAATCTTATGCTCTATGATAAATTTGTTAAAAACAAATGAACTGAGTATAATAAAGTTGTTTAAAGTTTCTGAACTAATAAAGCGGAACCATTAAATTTCACCAAGTTCTCCTTGCACATCTGAGAAGCTAAAGACAGGGTAATTCAATATTCAGTGTTACTATGCCAAGTGCTACCAATGGGTAGTTTCTCTACACGCCTGTATCCCTCCATTATAAACAAAAATCCAATTTACTTGATGTACAGCTGTAAATTCCAATAAAGATATTTAAAAAAAGTTTTAATATGCTAATAAGATCCAGAAAAAATAGAACGCAAACTTCGAAGGTATGAAAAGAACCCGTGTTAATTTAACCGAGCTAATGAGTTTGACTCAATAAAATTTATTTTCCTAATTTAAAAGCTGAAGTAATAAAATTGTAAATTAATTCTATCCAACTCAATAGCAATCACATCCACTATATTTCTCTAAAATAAATTTATATAATTATTACTTCAAGGTCAAAGGATAAAATAACTTTATAAATTTGTAATTTTTTTTTTGTAAAGACATGGAAGTTGAAAGAGAAAAAATAGATCACCCAAAGTTAAACAAAAAATCGGAGTAACCCATGTATCTTGCGGGATAAACTGCAAATCAATAGTTAACTCCTGTTTTTCCTTACCCTTATTATTACTGCAAATAATATTATTTATTATAACAAATAGGTAATTATATTTCAAATTCACTATTACATATAAACTTACATAAAAATGTACAATATATTTTATAAATGGTTTACATAAACAATTATTGGGTGAGGACAAAGAAACTATAGAACTAAATACAACCATGCTAATAAACTCCAGTAAGGAACTAGGTCTTGAAATAAATACGGATATAACAAAATACAAAATACATGGTTAGCAGTAGAAACGCGAGCTATTTCGGTGATATAGATATAGGAGGAAATACGTTTGAACAGGTAGAACAGAGGTTTAAGTATTTAGGTTCTACAGTAACTAGAAAAAACGAAATTGATGAGGAAACAAAAGCTAGGTTGAAGGCGGAAATGCTTGTTATTTTTCAATTTCGAAACTGCTTAGCTCGCGCCTTCTATCGAAAAACTTAAAAATAAAAATTTACAAAACTATTATCCTTCCCACTGTTCTTTATGAAGGCGTGGCCTCTTACACTAAAGGGTGAACAGCGCCTAAGGTTTTCGAAAATAAAGTATTACGTAAAATATTCGGACCGAAAAAGAATAATTAACGGGAGAATTTAGAAGACAACACAACACTGAATTAAGGGACCTACACACAGCATTGCGGCGTATAAGATGGGCGTTTAACGTTGTGGGGCTTAGTAAAGAGCGGATCTCTAAAATGTCAATAAACACTGAACCGACGGGAAGACCGAAACGTAGATGGGAGGATTGCGTTATAACAGATTTAGTGGAATTGGGTTTGGAAGGATGTATGCGGAGAGCGTTTGGTGGTATCGGCATCGAACCTTGGGATTCGTTAGGCCTTTATTATTATTAAATATACAAAGAATTTTAATGCATGTTTTCTTCATATTTCTCCTATCCCATGTAATATCACAATTTTCCTTCATCTCATACTATTATTCAAGGCCTAGAACACGGAAACATAGTCTATGCACTTTTAGAAGAGCTTAAAATGCAATGAATCGATCAAGATTAAAATGGATAACCGGATTATATTATGCTTAAATAATATTTATAATTACATAGATTAACAACATCAAAAGATTAAATAACACTTAGCTTCGTAACTTTTTTTTTTTTTTTTTTTCATTTTTCTATATACATTGTTTTGTTGTATAGCCAACATAAAAAAAAAAAAAAAAAAAAGAAAAGAAAAAAATACCATTTTTAAGCGTTTCTTATGTTTCCTAAAATCAGTTAAAATATTAATTTTACAACAGCTGATTTTTTTAAACTGATTCTATTCATTCTAATTTTTTTATCTTTTCAGGCATAATTTACAAAATACCCCCCAAAAAATAATAACGTTTGTTCATGATCTTAAAGATTTTTTAATAACAGGAATAATAACAGTTTATTTGGAATTTAATTTAAATATATTTTTGACAAAAGCGTAGGCATTACTACTAATATTCCAAAAGAGAACTTCCAGTAATGAAAATATAATGCTCCGATACTATGTTGTATGCTAACTCCAATTACAAGGCTATCGCTGACAATCAGTCAACAGATGTACCATCCCATATGCCCCTTGTTTAATGGAGCCCCATAAATATAGCCTGGACAATGCTCTTTGTATAGAGTAATGGTCCGTAGTGGAA
The DNA here is from genome assembly GCF_000696795.3 of Halyomorpha halys. Classification (NCBI taxonomy): domain Eukaryota; kingdom Metazoa; phylum Arthropoda; class Insecta; order Hemiptera; family Pentatomidae; genus Halyomorpha; species Halyomorpha halys. The sequence goes on along the minus strand of NW_027108374.1, from coordinate 51,925 downwards.
GTTAGTCATAAGGGAGGGTTCACTACGACTGTGTCCCAATGGAGTAGCTAACTCAGGAATTACTAGGAGTCAAGTAAATTATACTGTAATAAAATCACTTAAACTTTTTCACTCCGAATAGAAAAAATAAATAAAAAAGAATTACTACTATGCTTCCACTTTTATTATGAATTGGTTGTATGTGTATTTCTATTCAATGAAAACGAACTTAAGCAAAATTCATTAAAAAAGAAAAAAAGTGCGAAATCATTTTAACCAACAAAAAGATTTATTATTACTTATTCTATAAGAATATGGTAAATGAAAACGTTGTATTGACGTGATATATCACTGTTATATATAGTATAGCTCTTTATTTCTGAAAATGTTATTTTTGTTTTAAATTACTAATGGTTTTGAACACACATTATATAACTAAACGGAAAAAAAATTAAATCCAGTTTTACTGGAAACTGAAATAAATACAATTGAAAATATAAACTTAAATTGTCTATCAGAAAATTGGTCGTAATTTCTAGTGTTCTAGGGGTCGCGCATATATTGAGAGACTAAAGAAAACGTTTAAGAACCAAATTTGTCGGAAATTTTCTAATCTTTAATTTTCTAAATTAGCTTTGTCGCAGAGCTAATAGTTTTCGTGATATAAGAGGGGAAAAAACTTTTTTTTTTTTTATTATTTATTTTATTCATTTATTATTTTTTTTTTTTTTTTTATGGGATCCTTAAAATAGCATTCAAGACACGAATGGAAAGATTCAGAACTTCAAAATACACTAAGAACAATTTTGACAAATATTTATATGATTTTTTTTTTAAAGATAACCATTTACGAATCCCAATTAACAGGACTTAATATGTATATTAATTTAAAGCCAGATATCAAGACAATAATTATAGAAAAATATAGTAAAATAATAAAATGAAAAAAAATATATAATAAAAAATTATATCTAAAAATACCTGGACAACAAATCAATATGTTCACCAATTCAAGTCGGATAACTTACCTAAAAAGAAAAAAAAACATTATTAGTACACTATTACTATATAAAAACAATATCAGAACTTAAAGTTAAAATAACTGTAATAAAGTCACGTTAATTTCTAAAAGTATGATATTTATATTGGTACATTGCACTTGTAACAACTTTTTTTTAACCTTCTTAGAGCGGGAACAGAAACAAAGAACCAGAAACCATTACTAGGATTCGGTAATGATAATCTTAACTTGATCCTTCAACCAAACGGACAAGGAATAAATGAAGACAAATTGCAAGGTATTCGTTACTCTAATAGCGTTTCCATTTATCGAGGCATTAAGGTGACCTCAAAAGGCGCAACTTATCTCAGGTGGGGAATAGATTGGATTTAAAATAAAAAATGGAAACGGATACCAACCTTGATTCGAGAGAATAAAAATATCAAAAGAATTCCATGAATTCCATCAATATTGATCATAAAAAGTGTCATGTGGGTGACAACAAGTCTTATCAATGAAGCAGTTCGTTATTAAGAACCGAAAATCATTTTCAGCTTTAAGAAGATCGTACAGCTAGATTTTATATTTTTTAACTCACCGACCCTTAACCCCTGGGTAATCCCCATGATAACGGAACTTGAGTCAATTAATATGTAGTTTTAATCCTTGAAAGTAAAATGTTGTGTTATGGTAATACTAATGGGACATAACGCCATATTATAGTTGTACTAAATAATAGTTATATTTTATTTTTTTAATCCTCTGGATTTTCAAAATAAAAATACCTTCCGGGGTCTACCCAGCCTCTTGAAGTGTAATCCTTAATTGGGTAAAAATCTGGTGGCCGAACGTGATGCTGGCCAAATCAGCACCTAGCACAACCATTGGTCTAGTAACAGTAGAACTTTTACACAAACATAATAATAACAAAGTAATGCACCCCTGACTCTTCATGGGTTGTAGCATTACAGAAGTTTTTAAATATAGGCAAGTTACTTCTTTATGTTTTGAATATTTAGGCCGTTTTTTGTATAATTTCACTGAATTATTTTTTCTTTTAAGTATTATATGTAATCAACTCTTCACAATTAATACTAAAATTTGAAACATATCTAAAAATAAATGATAATAATGCAAAATAAAAATTAAATTTAAACGCAAAGTCAAGAACATTCTCAAGTAGATATATTTGATTGCAACTGATTGCAAATAAATAAAATGATTTTTCTGGTGTACCTAATTTTCTTATTTTAAGTAAATCTTTATTCTATTTTTGAATAATATAATAATTTTAAATTTGGGGAAGTTCCATGACTTTCTGATGTATTTGACGAACATCCTAAATTTTCCTTAATAGTGAAATTTCCAGATCTTTTCCGTCATTATGTACATATCACATAGGAAACAAGTATGATATCGCATTTGACGGTTTAATTCTGGAGTAATACATCCATAGCATAATTGAAGCTTTGTAAAAATTGTAATTATGGACAAAGTGCTCAAAGATTGACGGGAAAATGTGAACACGTCCGAACAGACTTTGAATTTCTCCAACTCGGAATTGAAGTATATAATCCAAAACTGTAAACTCCTAAGTCGTGCCGAAAGCTATCAGATCCAGACAGAAATAAGCCTATTGGGAACAGTACTTAGGGGCAACGGTACTTAGGGATCAAATTGTACCACGCTTGGAATTAATATTTCCGACAGGTAGTGTAAGAGAAGGGGGCCTATTTTCAAAAATAGGGCGGCTTCTTTTTTTATTTCACGACTTCTCCCTTTCGGAATTCCTCTCGGCGAGAATTAACACTCCCGATAAGATCAAAGTGAATAACCCTTCACTAAAACTCGGGTTATTTGAAAAATATAACCTGAGAGAGAGAAAAAAAAATGGTCACACTTTAATATTTGTTCTATTATTAGAAATAAAATTAATTTCAGCATTTAAGTACCCAGTTAAAATGCTCCTTACTTTATCACAAATCAAGTCATCCATCAGGACCTCAATGTTCTATATATTGCCGATTAGGCCACAACCAGATACCAATCCTTTCAAGATACACTTCCCAACCACTTTTAACCTGGCTTCTGCTTCAATGCCTGATAATCCCCCTAGGCGTCTAAAAATAAGATGGCCCCGAGACCTTCTTCTCTAGTAACGTAATTGGAGTTCTATCAATGAGTAGATTCTCCGCATGTTTGTATCATGTTATTTTATATCTAATAGCAAATTTACTTGTTGTATATTGTATTTTATACAGTTGTAAATAACGATAAATAAATTACTACAAAAAAAATTATGCAGTTCAATTCAACTTCGTAAGTATTTTAATTTTTTCAAGATTCGTTCAGTGATTTCCTGTTATTTTTAAATGAGATATTGCGATACCTGGATTAAGATCAAAATATTACAACTAAGGAAAAAGTACAAATGAAACACTTAAGAAAAACTTACTTCAAAAACTAAGTAACTAAGGTAACTTCCAAATTTATATAGGAAATTCAAAGCTTAACTATCGAATTTAAGTTTAAGTTCATCAAGAAAAATGTTATGTACAACCTTGCTAATATTTTTATGAGCAATATAAGAATAATATATAAGAGAAAGTGATCACCCGTGTGACAGTTCATTACAATAATAATAAAGTGAAACTGTGGCACCTTCATTTCACAAGTTATGAAACTTTCAACAACTCATTATAAAAAACCGTTAATCCATTGATATTACGTATGTGTATGTCTATCCTGTATGTACATCCTGATTCTTTACGATCATTCGTTTTAATTTTATTTTATGCCATCCACTTTCCTTTCGAAGTATTTTTAATTTTAAAACAACACTGAATCAAGCAAGAAAGTTATCTAAGAATCATCCTGATGTTTTAGAAAATATTATTTATTCTAAAGATTTATTTTATTGTAAGTTTTATTTTTACAGTATTTTTGTATGTGTTATTCAGAAATAACTCTAATTTAATTATGTTTTGATTTAAAAAAAAATAAAATCCAATTTATTAGTTTTTTTTTGTGAAATGAAAAACAAAACAACGGATTTAGGACTAACATAAACTGAGCTGTCCTAGTGATTTAAGTAATGAAAGTCTTTAGTTGGACTAATGTTGAAATAAATGAATATCCAATATCATTAAACATATTTCATTGTATTTTTATTTTCACATGTATTTAGCATATACACATAACTCATACCAGTAATTTTAATCTGACCTAAGAGTCTTTTATCTATAAATCATTCTGATGTTTTAGAAAATATTTTTATTATTTTATATATATATTCTTTAAGGT
>NW_027108374.1:44394-47592 GCF_000696795.3 Halyomorpha halys | reverse complement strand
AAAAGTTCATTTTAATGTTCATATTTTATTTTTACTGTATTTTTGTATTTGTTACAGAAAAAGAACTCTAAACTCTGTTTTAATAAAAAAAAAAATAAAATCCAATTTATTAGTTTAGTTTATATTTATTTATTTATTTTTTTAGTGAAAGTTAAAATTGTTGAAAAATAATATTTAAATTATCAAGATTAAATGAAAAAAACAAAACAACGGATTTAGGACCAACATAAACTGAGCTGTCCCAGTGATTTAGTCATAAAATGTTTTACTATAAAATGAAAAAAATAAAACATCGGATTTAGGACTAACATAAACTGAGATGTTCTAGTGATTTAGTTATGAGTCCTTTAGTGGACTAATGTTAAAATAGATGGATATCATTAAACATATTTTATTGTATTTTTATTTTCACATGTATTTAATATTTAGAAATAACTCTTACCTGTAATTTTAATCTGATTCTATTTTCAAAAAATCCATAGTACTAGTTTATTATAATAATTTTATTTATTTTTTATTTATATAAAAATTTCAAAAAACCAATATTTCATTTAGAAATATTAAATTTTAAAAAAAAATTCGCCTATATTACACATTAACTGAGCTGATGTGAAATAATCATATAAAATCTTTGTCCAGACAAACACTGGACTTGGTTACTGAATCAAACCAAAAATGACCTGAAAACTAAGATAGCAAAGTAGAAAGTATCTTGGTACTAAAAGGTTAAACACTTTCACAATTTTAATAAGATCGTGTACATAGTAAACTCAAAACGGTCGACATTCCAAGAATAAATGAATCAAATGACTATTACTTTTACAGTTTTTTTCTAATTAGGTTAAAACAGACCGAACATTTCAGAAAGTTTCATTCATTCCACAGTTTTAAAGAAATTGACCGTTTCTTTAACTTCACTAGCGTAAAGATGAAGTGAACTGGCCTATCCAATCTAAAATAGAACAATTTTCTTTTTTGAAATACCGCAATACGATACCATAATGAATTATTTTCTCCTTAAGAATAACAACCGCCCTCTCCCTAAAGTATATAGGGTAGCAGAATGAAAGAACAGACCGGCAGGCAGAGTATTTGTATCTGGGTGTTACCTTGACACTAGCTCGCCATTGCCATAAGAAAATAAAGCTGGTTAGGACCAAGATATACAGGCATAATCACATTATAACATCTCCTAACTTGTCTCTTCGTCTCGTATATTATAAAAGTATACTCAGATCAGCCCTCCTCTACTAAGCACCTATGCTAGCTAACATACAACAGCGAAGAAACCTCAACTAGTTTCAGAGTGCAACCTTGAGACGTGTTGTGAAGTTTTTCTTTACAAAGAGCGAAAACTGACTACATCTATACATTTGAAACGACAATGACAGAATTGATTTAACAGAAGCCATAAAATTCTTAGATAGCTCTTCCCACGTCACTAAGCACTATTTCAGTTACCAACATCAAGAGGACACCCACAAAGGAGGCAAACACTTTTTATACATCTGGTAAACACTTATAGCTCATGTTATGTAATCATTAATTTGTAATAGATAATTTCTTACAATAATATAAAGAAGATTAAGAGCAGACAAGATCAACTAACGCGTTTGGAATTCTTACTCTGTTCAGATTTAATCAATGATAGAAATAATGATCAATGACCCATTGGATCTGTCACCGAATAAGGAACATACAACTAGTAGGCTTGCCAGGCAGCAGCTCAGTCTAACCTACTTAATGAAATGCAATTTACGTCTTGAATCACCCTTAATCAATGCAGGCAATGGAATGCAAGGGGCAGGGCACTTGGCAACCTGTTACACCGGATAACAGAGTACTGTTGGAGATGTAAAATTCCATCGCCAGTACAACAGTCAAGAGGAAGACGAGAGCCGACTGAGATGACCGTCCTATGATAGATATCTAGCGGTCTATCCATCAATCCGTCTTTGTCTTCCGAGAGACGGGGATTTCTCGAGATATCCCACGGCGGAGGATGTCTCTGTGAGAGATCTGAAGCAATAATTAGGCTCTGACTCTCCCGGAGAAAGGTAAAGAGGAATCTCCCGTGGGACTGCAGTCTGGTGACAATTCATTTGTCAGCCTCTGGAGAAATCCAGGAAGAATTTCAAGAACCTCGCATAATAACAATGTACGCATCTCAACGATTATGAATAGAAATCATCGATAGACCCGAGCGAATTCAAAGCAGTGGCTTAGACATAATTAGTCTTTTGAATGTTACGCAGCTCATCCGACTATTAATAGATTAAAGTAAGTATACACAAATTCTATAGTTTTTTTAAACATATTTATTTCACATCTTGAGCATTAAGATCTAAAAACGCATAGCTCTTTAAAAATGTGCAGCTTGTTTTGTTTATTAGTGAAAACAAGTTTTACTTTTTTCTTTTTTAATTTTATAAATCATAATCCTTCACAGGAACGTTTTTATTTTTTCAGGCAACGAATCACTAGTTTTATTATTTTTTTATTGCTATTTACAACTGTATATTATAATACATTTAGTAAATTTTATCTCAGTTAAAATGGAGTTATACAGGCGTGTAGAGAAAAAACTTCATTGGTAGCACTCTAAAATTATAGTTTTAAAAATTTTTGGTTAGTACTAACACAGCATCTACAAAAATATCAATTATTTTCCGTTTGATCTGTTGAATACTAAACGACTTAAATATTTGAATCTTGGACAGGAAGTTTAAATTATTAATCTCTAAAATGACAATCACTAGTCGTAGAGGTAAATTAACTTTATTTTTTTATCTAGAGGTAACCAAACATGGTGAAGGGTCAATTCTTCATTTCGTGGACCGCCACAGATATGAAAGAAATCGACCCCTCTAGGCCAGATTGACGTTCCCTCAGAGGCTGCAAACAACTACAAAAATCTATCAAATTTAAACGATATTAAAACAAAAGTTCATTTTAAACCAGCAAATAGATTGAAGTAAAAGTTCACTTTAAACCACCCAATAGATTAAAATAATAGTTGACTTTAAACCACCAAATAGATTTTTTAAAAAGTTCGCTTTAGTTACTGATAACTCCAATCAATCTAGATATTTTCTAGTTTAATCAAAATAGGATAAGAAATCAGATAGAAAATACATACATTTTTAACATCTTTATTTATATATATATTTTTTTATATAAAAAATGATATTTTTGTCC
>NW_027108374.1:15506-44344 GCF_000696795.3 Halyomorpha halys | reverse complement strand
ATTTTATACTTAAATAGCTGTTAAAGGAAGCAAATAATGAATAACATTAAAAAAAAAAGTCAGAAAACAGAAACTTTACATATAGAATTAAAGAGTAAAGTTCCCTGGCTCTGAGTAAAGTTCCCAAGGCTTGGTGATCAAGAAAGTCAACGTCAAGGCTACCCTGCCGGATAGGGTTAATAACTCGTCAAAAGGGTTAAGAATAACCATTAACCACATACGGGCGGGTTAACCACATAAACGGGATGGCAAAGGCATTGAGGAAAATGAAAATCTTACGTCACACGAACGAAGAAATCATATCCACCACCAATTGAAACTTTATTGCATAATAGATAAATAAATAATAATAACGTAGGAAGACAGCCCTGACGAAGCCCTGCAAAGTGAGGCGAAATTTTGGTCAACAATAAATAGTTTTCTTTTACTATTTTGATACCTTTATTGACCGCCACCCGGACTATCTTCCTCAAATCTACTTCATAAGGTCAACTATGATCTTCCTATCTTACACGAAGCTATTGAGGATTCCAAATTTTCACTATACCTGAAATGTCATCCACAGCTAAGACAAATTTTACAATAAATTTATTTTCAATTCCCACTCAATAGTCTCTCGTCCAATAATGAAGGCAGGTCTGCAGGTTATGATTCAGCTAGACTCTGAGTAATTAATTGTTCGAGATTTATTGAATTGAATATTAATTAAGAGATATGCTAACTAGAAGTGCCCGTTAAGTCTATTCCTAAATCAATTCAGGTGCCAGGACCAACGGTGCAAGTAGGATATCTAAACTGTACTAAAATCAATTAGTCCAAGTTTAACGTGGAGTTCTGCATAGTTTAGTACATATCAGATGGACCAATATAAGAAGGAGAAATAACGAAGTCGGAACAAAGTTCACTAAATCATTACTACTAACTAACTCTCAATAAATTTAATTATAATTATCGAGATTTGAGAGTTTCCGCGTAAGCACTTTCAACCATATTCAAAGGACTCGTCGCCCACTGAAACCATTTTTTTTTCTATAAGTACGTATTGAAAAACTAAATATTCTAAAAAAAAAAAAAATTAGTTTAGAGAGCATTGATCCTAAATAAAATAATAATATATCCTAACATTTCCTCTTAGCCGTTGGAAGGAATGCAATGCAAAACTGAAGCAAATCAAACCTCATAAATTTAATTACAAATAGAAATAGTTAAAGTTTGTTTCTCTTTTATCTATGGGAACTGACTCCAGTTGTTGACACTAAACTTGAATACATAAACAATGCTTAGTCCATATTTGTATTGATTAACCAAATTCGATAAACATAAATCACTAACTTTCTGCGAGACAGAATCATCTTCGTGCACAAAATCACAGCAGAAATTTGAAGCAACTAAGAACTCCATCCCGAAGACGGACACTGGCAAATTAGCAAGACTCTTCACAGAGCAATCAGTCAGCTTTCTACTCAACGAGGCATAAAACCCAGGACCCAGCCACAACTCTTCTTTAACGACAAACGTCTCTTTATGCGGTTATCTTTTCAAGCTCTGTTTATGATTCTAAAAAGTCTCAACTAACAGTCGTCCTGATTTTTTTTTTAACTGATACTGTTGCTATCAAAATAAGTATCATTATCAGTTACAAAAACAAATACTTCAATTAAATACCACTATATGCACAAGCTACAATAGTAGGAAAATGTGGTCAATGTGAATGCGAGTAGATTCATCTATCTCTAATGTGGTTACCACGAGTTACTCTTAAATATAGGCAAAAAAACAATTTATCAAAATAACATTCCAAAATGTCCTTCATAAAGAGATGTAAAAAGTGGTCTAAGGATTTTATTATATTTTTTAATCCAAATAAATTAAGTAATTCTCATTAGACGAAATTACAAATTTGGTAAACGAATTTAATCGCAGGATCATCGAGATAATAATAAGCGAGAAACGAAAAACCAAGAATAATGTTTTCAAAAATTATATTAAAGATTAACAAAAATAGTGAATATTGAAATAACAAACAAAAAACAAGAAGCTATGAATATTCATAAACGCTAATGAATATTCAAGAGAAGCTATGAATATTCATAAATACTAATGAATATTATGAAAATGATTATTTTTATTCAAAAACTTAATAAACGATACAAAATAAACTAAACTAATTAGAACAAATGATTAGGTACTTGTTTTTAATACGCTCACAATAAAAAAAAAAAAAAAATGCGTATTTTTAACAAGATGCCTTTATACACCATTTAAACATTCAATTAAAATTATTAAGAAATAATTGCTAATTCCACTTCTGCCCAAAAATGCCGTTTCCAATAAGAATTTTTAAAAAATATCTTTTTAATTTATTGAGTGACCTTAAAAAAATATACAATAATTTTATACACGATATACATTACGAAAACAGCTAAATTTATAAACGATTCGGATTTGTAAATGAATGTAAAAATTTACATTAAATGAACCCATGAAAATTTTAGATTATTAGATCACAGCGAATGAATACATGTATTTACTTTATCAATACTACTACTAATGTAGTACTAAAAGTAGTTAATTTTCAGATGATTTGAGAAATATCTAAAAATTAATAGGGGAGCAAATTTAAGACCATTGGATCTGTTAAATAGGGTTGAGTATGTAATAAAAGTTCAGGGATTTTTTCCACTACAATAGATACAGTACTATTAATTTTATTCATTGCGTACATAATAATGTGTTTACAAAAAACGTAATCCTTTGGTGTCAATATTGAATGAAGAATGAAAAAATATTCAAAATATTGTAACCGCGTTTTTGTAAAAAAAATCAATAGCTCAAGTACAGGCCAAGGTAAAAATAAAAAAGTATTATAAAGTAAACCGACGTTCACAATAAACAATTTCTTATATAATTCATTATTTCTTTTGTTGCTTAAAAACCGGAACAGTGAGTCACACCAGAAACCGGTTGACCTTCGTCTCCTTCCCACACCTGTTTTTCGCCGAAAAGGGGGAAAACGGGCTGAATAACTCAGCTTCCAGTCCAAGATTTCAATCTTTGCAAAACTATAAAATAATCGTAAAGAGAGAATTTAACATATCTTTGAAGATACATTCACCATCTCCTGCCCTAGTTTAGGGAAACTTTTTTTGTTGCCCATTACTTCTAAGAAAACCAGATACTAAACCGTTAAGATTGTCTACTATTTATGATTGTTCTAAATTGAACTTTGATTCCCGTGCAATTTTTACTTTGGATGGAAGAAAGGGCAATTAGCAAAGCAAAAATTAAGTTCGTAAACAGAATCAAGTAGAAAACAGCCAATTTTAGATTTCAAATATGTTGAACAGACCTGTAAAATTTTAGATTTGTTGAAATAAATTACATGCATGATTTTATACATGAGAGCCACTCCAATAATGTATAGATAATAGGATGCATTCCACCAGTATTAAAAAATTAAAATCAGTTCGGCATTTTAATAAGTTCAAACCAACTAATTTAATTAATTTATTCATCTCAGTATTCAAAAATGTTGAGCTAAAATACCGTAATTGTACTTTCAGATCTCTTCGGGTCAAAAAAAAGTTAGAGCCCTCTTAAATCAAAATGGACCAGTCCGAAAAAAATGACAGCGAGAACGTAATTTAAAATCACTCTATTTAGTCGTTGAAAAATCTAAGAAAAAAAACACCGTCAACCTTAGGTCGTTGTGCTCACGGAAGTATCACGGAAATAAATTTAAAAGCATAATAAACTATTAAACAAGTTCCAATTCGCTGCATAAGTAGGTATAACTGTTTAAGATCTAAGATCGTATATAAAAAAGCGAGCTACTTAATTAAAAGCAGAGTTTATTAGTACTTATAGGCAGCTATCTTGTATTCAGGTCTACCAATAACTTTATAATTGTATAATATAATAACCTCATATAAAAGCACACAAAGAGAACGATTAAAATGCGAACAGTAGTTAAAATTCAGTAAATTAAATGTTCTGAGATATACCAACAATGCTACATAAAATTTAAGGAATTTATTTAAATAAAAAAGAATTAAAAACTGTCGTAAATCAAATATAATAGATTGTGAAATAAAATAAATATAGTGTAGCAGGCTATCAATTACCGCCTCCTCTAAATGTATTTATTTTTTTTTTATTTATTTATTTATTTATTGATATTTACAACTGTATAAAAAATACAAGTAAATTTGATCATAATGACATAATGATATGATACAGCATGTAGAGAAACTACCCAGTAGTAGAACTCTAAAAACAGTTTACAATAAAAGGTCACGAGGCCATCTTCTTTTCAGGTGTCTCGGAGGATTGCCAGGAATGGAAGAGGAAGCAAGGTTAGAAACTAGTGGGTTTGGGTGGTTAGGGAGTTTATTATGGAAGGAATAATATCGGGTTTTATTAGTAACAAAATAAGGAGCATTGAGGATTTTGGATTGTAAAGATTGGATACGAGAGCAATTCGAAGGTTTAGTGGAGCCCCAAATCTCCTCTAAATGTAAATATTTAAAGTCAGTTCTTGCAACCACTTATGACTGTCTGGAACTGTACAGAGCATGCGCTGTACAGGTTTTGGGAGGCTAAACCCCGTACTGAGCAAGCTCTGTGCACTCAGAAGAGGTTGGTGGAACACAGATTTAATATCATAGTGCCTTGGTATTTAAGTATTCAAAAAACCTGATGATTTAAAAATATATTTATATATAATAAAACTTCTATCTATGCAGATTAAAATGTTCCAATTTTTTTTCAAAACTTACAGTTTTTACTGTATAAAATCTTTAATCTTTAATACTTTTTGGCCGGAGCACTTACGTAAGCTAAATGCATTTTTTATGTTAGTTTCTATGTTAATTTTTTATAGCTCTAAATAAATGTATTATGTATTGATAAGTGAGTTCATTAACTTTTTATTTATAATAAATATTATAGCAAAGGTAATAATAGTATCACAGATGCATACTGGAAGTAGACTTAGTTCGAAACCAGCCTGTACCAATCGACATTTACTTTGTTGTCACTAACGTAATTAATCTCGACTCTCGTACTTCAATTAGAACAGTTATCCATTCTAGCTACAGTCCAAATAACATAATGACAGTTAAACCCAACATATAATTATTACATTCATTAGGTTGTAATTTTTTTTTTGGCTACCTTTTTTTAAAAAAATAGATATTTTCACAGTATGTAATAATAGCCTCTGTCTGGGTTAAAACGTTTGTGATTTAAATATCTAGGTTTTAAAAAAACTACAAATGATGTGCTAACTGTAAAAGAGGAGTAAGTCCCAAAAACTTTGAGATATTAAAAACGTTTGGAGTTCTACAAAGTTAAAACTATTCATTCAAAAACATATCTAGCTATTAACATACATTTGAAGTTAATGCACTCAATAATTAATTAATTCATTTTTTATTATGAAAATAAATTATGCTATGAAAATAATGACTTACATCACTTCTAATCTGACCAGGCAAATGCATAAAAAATAAAGTCCATATAAGATTATCCTATAATGTAAAAAAGAATGTCCTAATTTAATTTCATACTCAAGAAATCTTATAAAATGAAAAAAGGATAAATATAGAAAAGAGACACAAAAGAAAGTACAACAAAGTAATAATGAAACTTGACCGAAAACAATTACCAAAGAAACTATCATTACCGAAGAAACTGACATTACCGAAAATTGAGTCCATTTGCTGCACAAAACTAATCTCTTTAGTCCAAAATTACAGAGCTCGTAGCTGTATTTCCTAAATGGATTCTAACCTAAGGAAAAAAGGAAGTAAGTTTCTTTTTTTTTCTCTCTATTCCGACAGAATAGAAAAGGCATCTCTTTGACAAAAAGACCGACACAACGGGACAATCACGCCGCTAGGAACTCTTTACTGAGTATAGTTGTAATTTGATAGACGGTAGTAACTTGAATAAAAAAGAAATTACAAAATACAAACATATTTTTATGAAAAAATAAAAATTATCAATCAAATACTTTCTTTTGATATTAAAAACTATTTCAGTATCACCTGAATAGAGCAAAATCAAAACAATGGTTACAGAAATATGATAAATTCAAAATTAAGTAACTATATGTTTCTAATTCATTTCAAGCAACAATATGCAAGGAATTATAAATTATTTTAATAAATTATCCACCGACAAATAATTTGATAAAAAAACACTTTTAAAGTAAGTAAATTTTAATTCTCCACTGCATCAAGGAAAAATGACTGGACCTTCCTATCTTTTTTTTGCAGTATACTATGACCTTCCAATCGCGAAATCTACCGTGACGGACGCATTGACAGAAATTAGGAAAATTCACTGGGGGTTTTAAGATTTTATCAATAAAAAATTTAATAAAGAATATATAACTAACTCTGTACCACAACTTATGAAGAGTTGATCATTAAATTAAAATAATCCATTATCTAGATCTCTTACCTATTTATTATTTATCTATTATCTAGGGGTTCAATACTTTATAAGGAAGTACTGTTTCTTGAACAAGGGTTGTGCAAGTAGGTAAATAATATATAACTAATAGACAAAAAAAAAATTTTTTTTTTTTGCACTAATTACATTTTTAAAATCCCAGTTCTAGAAGAATAATGATGCTACTATAAAATTTTGTAAAATCGACTTTTTTGAGTTGACAGGCTCAAAAATTTAATAACTAGATTGTAAATGAATTTTTGGGTCTGCTAACGCAGTGATGTCAGTTTTACAAAATTTATAATTGCGTCATTATTCTTCCGGACAAGCTATATGTTATTTAATATAAAACGTCTAATGAATTTTCCCCACTCTCCCCACACACTTTTCCTTTAATACAGAGATATTATGTATTCGAAAATTTTCCAAGGGCTACTGAATAAGGATAGCCGATCAGACACCAGAACGGGTCTCAAAGCTGTTCACAACTTCACATTTGAAGTCGTGATAGTATTGGAATTTTATAGATTTCACCCCGACATTCTCAATTCTCTCTTTGCTCCTGCCATTCTCAGAATTCCCATTTGTCGCACGTGAGTTCTCTGAGATTTCTTCTTGCACGATTCTGTTCTCAAGGCAGAAGTTGAAGACCTGAATTCTGGGAACTCTCGTTTCTACTAAAATCGTAAAATTTCTCCTTTCGAACTGCGAAAATGATATTCGGCCCAAAACAAATAATAAGCTCTTACCTCGATGACTATAATTTGTAAGTAATAGGCAATATATACAGTAATTATATAAAGATAACATCCAGGAACGCCTGCGCATTTGCGTGGGAGGAGCTCCTGACGCGAGCAATCATCCTAGAAAGGACGCGAGTAGTTTGCGCGAGGCCTTGGAGACGAAATGATACGCCCTAGTGGACAATTCGCGTTGTCCTCGCTCATAGCAACCGTCCTACCCAGATTAATATGGGCCAGGGTAACTATAAATCATTATAATGTAGGTGCAAGTTGCAGCACTTCTTCTGGAAGTTCATAAACATGCACACGAAAATGAAAAATAACAAAGAAATACACTCAGAATGATATTACATGACAAAATAAATAATGCCATATCCTATTATAATTGTGATAGTTATCACAACTATGATTTAACATAACCTGTATCATATGTTAAAAAAATGATATTAACTAGAGTACATAATTATATGGAGTAAATGAGATATACTAGGGTTATTCATGATCTTTAGTTTAACATGTTAAATGGAGAATTATTTTCTTCTTTTACCATGTTAAAAACGATATAACATATAACACAGTTGAGAGACAGTTTACTAGTTATGTTAAATGGGGAATGACGTCACGCAACAGACCAGCTGAGCTCGTCACCGTTTTATTTGTTGTCCAGTTAGGTTACTTGCTAGTAGTTTGTTTTGGATGTTCTTAAAACCAATAAAGCGATGGATGACAATAATAAGAATGTAATGATAGTTGTCAATTAGCTCATCTTGATTCTCTTCCTCACAAGAGATGTATGTATATGAGATGCTATGAGATGTTACTTGAATCATGAGATGTAGAGGGAATTCTTATAGAGTAGAGTTCACACAACACATTTTACAATTATATATCTATTAACAAATTTTAAAAAATGTATAAATAATTCTCCACAAGATCAATAAGGCACTCAGTGGCCAAACTTACACAACTTCCACTTTTATCATGTAATAAATTACTTTAACCAAGACCCAAAAGTAAACAACATGAATTTTTGGAAGGAAATGTTTTATAAAGCAAGTTGCTCAGAAAACCCGCTAGGAGCTCTTATGCATTTAGCATGACTTTAAATAGGGCTGCCCCCATGCCTATACATATAACATTTAACAGCGTTAAACATTTTAAATTTAACACTACATCATGGGATCACCTCATCACCTCTACTATATGGGAATTCTTATAGAGTAGAGTTCACACAACACATTTTAAAATTATATATCAATTAACAAATTTTAAAAAATGTAAATACTAATTATTCTATTGATGATAGTCCTGGTGGCGATCTATACAAGTACCAAAATAGTAGAAGACAATTTTTAACCAACGTCTACTTTAATTTATTTATTTTTAATCTTCTTCATACGGTCAACTATTTTCTTCCAATACTAATATATACTTATACTTATAGAATAATATAATTATTTTAATTCTTTCTTACTATAAATCATATGATGGGCATCGAGAATTGTAGAATATTGTTCGGATATTAAAATAAAGAAAATAATTCATAAAGAAGCAATTTCTTCCAGAAAATAATAAAGCAATAAGAGAGAAAAAATATGACAAATATTTATCATATTTATGATAAATATGACAAAAAAATATTTTTATTTATTTCTTTAAAAAATATTGTTTAAAGAAGAAAATCACCGTATGAATTAATGATTGCATACCACTAATTTTTAAAATAATTTTTATACTGAAACCAACAAAAAAATCGTTATGTCTAAAACTAGTAAACTATCGGCAGTTCGTAAATTTCTCCTTGTCTAGCAAAATTTCTCCGAGTATTGTACAATTATCTATGCCCCTAAGCCTGTTGTTAAGTTTGCATGTACTAATTGCTACATCAGCATTAAAGCGCATAGCAGACTATCGATTTGCCGAAAGCACTATGATAGCGGGCCTAACAACTTGTGACCCTGACCTGGTGTAGGTGTAGCATTACTTGCATATCATTAGCACGGATCCACAAATGCCGCCTTATAGTTTTGTTGTGTAAGATTTCTTCTCTTCGTTTAGATATATTAGTAATCAGCATAGAATGTAACAGCGCTCTATTTTATTTTATAAATAGATCGTTAATTTTTTTGTAAAGTACTAAAGCATCAACAAAAACCTTTTTTTTATTATTATTTTATTTATACATATCCAATAGTATTACCTACTTTCATATATAACAAGAGAGGGAGAGAGAGAGAGAGAGAGAGAGAGAGAGAGAGAGAGAGAGAGAGAGAGAGAGAGAGAATCCTGACCATAAATAAATTAAGTCTTTAGTCTTCACCAGCCTTTAAAAAAAAAAAATGCAAGTAAAACTGTCTCTAAGAACAACTCCAACACAAGACTACAAAATGAAATGTTATTGAACAAAACAGTACAATCCTTTAATTTATT
Source organism: Halyomorpha halys (assembly GCF_000696795.3). NCBI lineage: Eukaryota > Metazoa > Arthropoda > Insecta > Hemiptera > Pentatomidae > Halyomorpha > Halyomorpha halys. The sequence continues at coordinate 34,712 of NW_027108374.1, read as the reverse complement.
TTGTATTTATTGACCTCTCTGAAGATATATTAAATAACAAACGAAATGTAAACAAAACATTTAAAAAATAATTGACAATAAAAACGAGACATTTTAGGCATGGGAAAAAAGAGCAAACTAAAACATAACACAATAAAAAAATATTTGGTTTTAAATTTTTCAATTTCAATTCAATTTAAAATTTTCAAATTGAAGTTTCAAATATATAAAGGTAATACAATAATACCATTTAAAATACTAAAATACAATCTATATAAACGTTTTAGGTAAACATTAAAGTACACGGAAAGTATTTAAAAAAAAAAAATCACAGATAATCATCAAATTTTGTTAATTACAATTATTAAATGTTAAAAAGTGTGAGACAAAGAGATCGTCTTCACCCTCGACGTTTACGATATTGGTGAATGTAAAAGTATTAAAATATTTAAACTGAGAGAACAAGGAATCCATAAACATGGAAAAATATTCAGCAACTTAAATTTCCTGATGATATTGGGTTAATGTCTCGGTTCAAAACTGAAGAGAAGGTAGCTGACCTTCATAGTTAAGAGTAGGAAAGTAGGACTGGATATAAATTTCTCGAAAACCTAACTGTGATCTTATCTTGATGATGCCAATAGAGATAAAAGCTTTGATCGGTTAGCTCTTTGCTAGCATTTGACAAATTAGCAGTTCTGTTTTGGAATATTTTAAAAAATTTTATTTTATTAAAAAATAAATTAAAACTTACGAACATTAATGTTGATAACGATATACGCTAACTGGAATACTGTTTCCAATTCTGTCCAATTGGAAGTTCTCCAAATCTGGTTTTACTGGGCATTGGCTACTCCTTCATAGCAGATAAGAGTCGTCCCTAATTTTGAGGAGATGGGATAACTGTACCAGGGGGGGCCAGCGGCACTATAGAAAGGTACTATCTGGGGCTATCAGAACGGGGAGGTAGATCACGACCTGCCAGCCAGCACGTGTTACTCTAATTGCTTCTGTTCTCTGCAGAAAGCCTTTCACCAGGATAAGGGTGTGCTGTCGTAGTATTGGTGGTCCAAAGTGTCCAGGACTACATGGGAAATTATCTAATAGTGTAGCCAATGAACCTTACGGAAGAAAAAATTAAACTAAGGATCTAGATTGTATTCCATTGGTTATTAGTCAGAAAGAAGTGACCAATATCTCCAAGTCGTCTGAAACCTAGGGGTTCGGACGGAAAGCTTCGGACCTTAATAAAAAAAAAATCGAGAAATGAACATTCTAAGGCCCTCAGAAAGCGACGGTCCTATATCACTTTTGAAGTATCCGATTAAAAAGGGGATAGGAGACTTTAAGATAGTTTAATCAAGCAATATTTAAAAAGCACCTGTCATTGTAAAACGGCGTGAAACCCTCCACTACCGCCCTCCGCGGAAGCTTTACTTTTATCTGGAGTACGAAACAGACAATTATAGCGAGTAGGTTGGACGATGTAGGACATGTCACAATCTCACAAGATAAGATCATAACACAAAAAAAGGCCATCCTTCCTAAAACGGGAAGACGAGATTTAAAGATAGTTTAAACGAGCAATATTTAAAAAGCGCCTGGAATTGAAAAACGGCCTGATTTAATTCAAAGAACTTAATGTATTTTTTTTTTTTTTTTTTTTTTTATATGGTTACAATGTTTTATATAGGTTCCATTAACCACGAGAAACATTTTGAGCAGAGAATGCAGGACATAAATTTAATAAAATGATTGTCTTTAACTGTGCAATGAGTTTTTATTTCATAAAACTATCTAAGTTCTCTATCCCTAATAACTATTAAAACTTAATTGAAATTGTTTAAGTTATTTAGGATATGAAACAAATAACGATATAAAAACAGGATGAAATAGCGAAAAACGCTACAAATTACTTATACAATCTTTCTTTAAGTGAAAGACAAATCTCAAAAAAGTTTTCAGGATTGTCCGTTTTAAAAAGGCCCTAGTGTTACTGGAGGATTGCAAACCACTTCAAATTTTTCCTCGGAATTGGCTTTTTAAATGTTTTTGACAGAAAAGGGCGGATGATGTCAACTTCGAGGATCTTCTGATGGTGGAATAAAGGGTGATTAGTAACTTAGTACCAAACCTATAAAAAAATTGGCTCAGTTTAGGAATCTTGGAAAGTAAAACATTAAACTTTTTATGAGATTAATTTTTTTGGTCACTAACAAAGGGTTCATCACAGAAAAAAAATGTAATTGTTTATAAATTGGGTTCTCCGTGATTATGGGCGATAAATTATACGAAACAAGCTACATACGCACAGAAAAACAAATGTTTGGCCGATAAAAATAAATTAACTTTAAAGGACAAGGCAAAAAGGACAGCTAAAAAATTTAAATACTCTCTACAGATAAATATTTGCATTCATCATCATCAGGATAGGCACTCAGGAAGAAATTTAATCATTAATAGTACCGATGTTTTTTCTATTAGTCAATAAGGATAGACAAAAATTAATAAGCATGCACTTAATGTAAAACGTAACACAACAATATTAAATTAATATGTGAGAGTCATCATTTGTAATAATGTATTTGATACGTTACCAGAGTAATAATTTTTCTACATAGATGTTTAATTTTTATATCACCAACTTACCTGCAAAAAACAGAATAAATTTAATAAATTTGCATAACAATTACAGAAAAAATAAATATTAAACCTTAATTAAATTTTCTTATTAAAACCATAAGTCATTTTTTTTTTATTCGTTACCTGAGAAAATAAAGCGTTAATATTCACTTTAAGAGGCTTGTATACAATTCAAATATTCACCAAAAAAGAATAATCAATTTGTTCCATAATAGTCTTTTAAAGATAAGCAAGAACTTGATATATTATTTAAAATTAATATATTTGAATTAGTCGAATGAGAAAAACCTAATCACCAAAAACATTTTCGAAAACCTTAATAACTGTTTGCAAACCTTTTTTTTTTTTTTTAAATATATGAATTTAGAGTCCTCCTACTTGTTAAAAGTGAGATGGATGAAGCTTGCCCCAACCAGTAAATCTGGAATGTAAAACCAGCTTTGGGAAAAATGGAGATGAGGTGCTATTCAAATGAATGATTTATCTGTTTTTAAGTAAATAGAAAATTAACCCAATCAAAGCACAAATCTGCTATTAATATAAAATTATAGTAATTATTCCAAACATTCCGTTGTTTTTTTCTTAAAATATATTATTTTTCAGTTATTTTATTTTATTTGACCTATAGACTTCCTACCCAACACATACAGTATCCCTTTATGATACATCACTTTTCCCTGTCGAACAGAACCGTTACCCAAGAGCACATTTGGACAAACAACTAACTTATAATTCTCCAACTTAACTAGAAAGACAAGAAAGTTCTTGTTCTAACTATTAAAACACAAGACAAACATTCTAAACTTTCAATTAATTTGAACTTACTGACGAGTGAGTTGTGCTTTGGAGTTACACTATACTATTAAAATCTTAACGTATCCAATCCAGTCCTAAATCCTTAATAAATGAAATCATCTATAATGACATCAAGTTGGGTTCAAATTTCATATGTTGCCAATTTGGCCAGAAACGACTATAATTAGAATGGTTATAAATGTTTTTTAACGCTATTAATAAATCAATGTTTTTTTTTCAATTTTATAAACTTATAAATTGGAACAGGTGGAGTTGAGAATAAATTTATTTTTATTCAATTCCAGAGTTAATTTTTTGTTTTTTTAATAGCATATATATATATTTTGTATTAGAGCGCGGTAGCACCTTAGTAAATTGTTTTCTGTTATACTGTAGCCCTGAGTCAGCTCTGTGGGTTCTGAAGCCCTGGGGTCCACCCAGCCTCATAAATTGGGTACCCTGAATTGGTTAGGGATGGTTCTGGCGGTCGGACATGATTTTGACCAAATCACCTCCTTGCACAACCGTTGGTCTAGTAACAGTACTTCCTTAAAAAGTACAGTTACTAGACCTTCAGTCCCTGAGCCTTCATGGGTTGTAGTGGTACAGATTTTAATTTTAATATATTTAGTATTAGTAATAAATATTTCAACTAAAGTTATAGTAAAGATACATTCATAGGGAAATCAAGCCTTAATTTTAATTAAACTATGTAATTAAACAGAAAAACCTAACCTAGAGCTCTAACCAATATAAAAGCAGGCATACACGATACACAAGTAACACATTCCAGGTTAAAAGCAACGCAGTTATTTTGTTCCTATTTAACTATTACATTCCTCGCCATTACTTTCTGAGCTGGAATGAAGCGAGATTTTACAAGCTACAATCACCCTTACAAGGAACAATTTTCGAGAAGGGAACAACTTTCTAGAAGATTGGATCGGAAAGAAAAGCGGATTTTTCTGTGTGACGGCCGAGGTGAAGCCATGGGACAGTTAAAGCGATGCCCTCGGTAAACATCGTGTTATCTTGAGGCGGACTGACGTTGCTAAAGTAGAGAAACCGTTCTTCAAGCATGTGCCTACTTCGGCAGTTTACATTTACAGGCAGCAGATTCCTTTCTTTTAAAAAGTGGGTTTGAAGCCTGTTTAGTGCTTTTCTATTATTCTAAACACCACCTTCGGTACTCAATTCAATAGCACTCAGATCTCCCAAACATGAAAAAAAAAAAAAGAAAGCGGCGAAATTATCCTGAGAAGAGGCATTTAATCAAACACATATCATGAAAAGAAATAATAGTTAAACAATAATTAATAAATAATAAAATAATTCTTTTAAGTATTTATTTTTTTTAGCAAATAAAACGAAACTTAGATTTATATACTCCTAAAAAGTACTTGCAACCAATCTCTCTCTCTCTCTCTCTCTCTCTCTCTCTCTCTCTCTCTCTCTCTCCCCCCCCTCCATTTCAATGTTATTATCCCTCCATTATTTCAAATACGACTGGTTCGATTTAGAGCTGGAGCAATGTTGGGTAACACTAAAAATATGGCAAAGTAAAATTTTTATCAACACAATTTATAGTCAAAAATTATAAATTCTAATAATTTATAATAAAAAAAAATTCTTGTGAAATCCTTTAAAAAATATAGACTTGACCATAATTTCTAAAAATGGTTCATTCTTGTGTGATATAACAATATATTTTTACTTAGGTTAAAAATAATTAATTAATTAAAAAAATGTCAACTGTTATAATTTCACACAGGTGAAACTGAATTAAGAAAAAAAGATAATGGTATTGTCCATTCCTTAGGGAAATAATTGACTTCTACCTCTCTTTGTTTTTTCGTTAAATCCATTAGGCTAAAAAAACCTCGGTAGCGTGTTACTTTTAAGCTGTGACCGTTAAGACAACAGTAATAAGCGATCCATCTTCAAGGGAAAGGACCAGGGTACACTGGTCAGATAAACCAACATCCAACAGCTTCTGGTGACTTAGTGTTCCCTCTACCGTACTTCATCAAGTCCCAACTGATAAAGCTCTAATTGGGCTCCGACTCGTGTTTTTTCTTCCTATTGACTTTCTCCTGAGTTATTGCCATGAGACGGACCCATGCGACTCCCGTTTTAGTAATTTCGGTCTCATGAGCCGTACACGACTCGTAAAACACCAAGGGAAAATATACTGCCTGATCGGGGAGTTCTGATAAAACTACCATTAAGAAAAACCAAGACTCATCTTCCCATTTCGTTATAGTTACTAGAGAATGTCCGCAAGTATTGGATCAAAAGGCATCATTAAAAGACCATAATTTTAAAAGCTCTTCTACTGAAGATATTTTATAGTTCAAAATTATGAAGTAAAGCGTTCCTTTCACTTGATTATAACCTGCATCCCTGCAGTTCCTGTGGTCGTCTGGTCCCCTTTTTAACCTTTATGTATCCAGAAGAAGTCTATAGAATCTAAAAATCTATAGACCTGCTAGTTAAAATAGCCCTGTTTCAATACCAGTATAAGAACTAGAGAGACACTCCAGGACTGCAATCTATCATAATAATTTCAAATCCCCCAAGATATTCTGGCCAATTTTAATATGCAGAGCTGAGCTTTGGTCAAATTCCAACCATTTGTAAGTTCTACAAAGGCAAAATTAAAGATCTTTCGCAATGCTAAAAATATAAAGATTATAAATTTCACAATATTTTATTTTGAAGTTGTCCATTCGTCATTGTGGATAAAAATAAAATTAATACGAGTAAAAAGTGGCACAAACGAACAGGAGTTTTTAAAGGGGGCTCTACATGTTGGCCAAGCCATGGCGAACTCAGACATACGCGAGCATGTGTGGATGGGTGGCTTGGCTTGGTTGGCCTAGGCTCGTTGCCGATCCGTCGAGAGTCGGTTTTTTGGACACAAATCAAAGGGGTTCGTGAGAGCGCTCGTGTAGCATCTCCACCATTGTTCTTTGTCTAGTTGCAACTGAGAGCTGTTTGGAGGTTGTAGTTAATTTTTATAATAAGTTTTATATTTAATCTTATTTATTTATATTTAATTTCCTTTCCTTTTCTTTTTTTGTAATAAAAATAATACAATCCAAGTGGCTGAAACCACTAGTACGTCCGCCATGCTTGCCATACTCTCTGAACAACACTGACATGTGGATGGTCCGCTCTTTGTTTACCGAGCATTTGTACAAGCCTCCGATTCGTGGCGAGCGGCCAACATGTGGATCCGCCTTAACATAGACCAAAAGAAAATTATATAAAAAAAAAAAAAATATTAGTCGCATTGAGAAAACATTAAACTGAAGTAAACTTCATGGTTCTTATGAAATATGATTAATTTATTGAGAGCTAAAATACAAAAGGAGGGACCCGTCAACGGAGCTCTCTGATGTTAATGTTGAGATAGTTTGGTATTCTTGGGACTTAAGGCGTCACCTTAGCAAATTTGCAACTGCAGTGGACTGTAGGAGAGGGGAGTTGATTTTTATTTTGTGACGGTCATACGGAAAGAAAAGATTTGGTTTCAGGATCAACACAGATACGGACATAACCCAGTATTACCCGAGCTGAAGTGGCTCTATCCATCCTTCCGATAACAGTATTTCCGTAAGCTTCGTTTCTATTCCAAGTAGTTAGCACTCAGCGCCCTTTTTATCATGCTAAAAATGATAAGGTAGGGAGTGATAAAAAAATGTTACATAGATGTTAACTTAGACTCTCTTTAAAAGCTCAAGGTTTCCTTTCTCTGTTTACTTGGCCGTATACATATACTGTATACGTTTACTGTAGCTCTGAGACAAAGGTTTAATTAAACTGAAGCCAACTTAAAAGTATATTTAAAAAAAATTTATAAACGCAGCCTGGGAAAAACGTCCCTAAGGCCATATCCATGCCACAGCACGTACATACTGATTCCCCAACCCACCAAGAGATGGAGAACGAGCAGTACATAAAAAATGAACTCTACAATCAAATAGTAATAAATATTCAAATACATTTTAATGTATGTAAATTGTAATAAATAAATTCAGGAAAGGTACACAGCTATGATGGATGCCTACAGTTCAACTCCCCCGAAGACATCCATTATTCACAGAAACAAATTAGGACAGTTGTTAAGGCAGGTTTGAAAGCTGACCGAAGAGCCTCTCATATTTATGGCGACTTTTACAAGATGATTTACAATCATGAAATTCGGAAATCCCTTCACGAAAGATTAGATAGGCGCTTATATAGCAGTTAGTCGGTCACATCTATAAAACTAGGTACTCTGCAACCGATAAGCTCACCTTTTATGATTTTAACGACAGAAACCCCATATTTTTTCTGTTTTATAATGACTTTGAAATGAAGATACCCTCTATCGGAAAAGGTAGTCAGTTTATTATCTAGTGTGACTCAGGTGATTAAATTTTAATTAACGACTGTGTCATTAAATAAAAACACGGAATGTAAAATTAAATGGAAAATACTTCGTATGTCGTTAAATTAATTAAAAGTTTGAGTTAAATAAGTTTATAAAATTTTGAGTAGAGCCATGGTAAGAAACGCTGGTTCGGGTAACGAACGTTATTTTTCAACCAATACATGAAATAATAATTTTAACAATCATTAAAATTAATCAGAACCTCTTTACTCTCAATTACAGATGTATATATATATATATATATATATATACACGGTAAGGGGAAGTGTTACGAACAAGCAAAATTATAAATCTGAATTTCTAATGGAAATACGCATTTTTGTTTAACATAAAGCAAACTACAGCAGTGGCGATGTTTGCCAAAGCAAACCAATGTTCAATCCTCAATAGATATGTTTTCAAGTACATTATTTTATATAATCAATGATATCCTAGTAAGAGGTTTAGATAGAAAAATTATTCGATGATTGAAAGTAATAATTAGAATGATAATAAAACAGTAAATAATTTAAATGTAATAATATGAAGAACATGTATAAGAAAATAAAATAAAAGATATATATATATCGTTATTATCATTAACTATAAATTTGAAGAGAAGTAATAAAAAAAAAAATGAAAAGATAATAATAAAAAAGGCTTATACTTGAAAGTTTTAATGCTGAATATAATCAGATAATTTTATATTCTTTAAATAATAAATAATAATAAAAATAATAAAGGATATAAGGGGTATTGCAGCTTATTTAAAGTTTCCAAATGATATGGGAGTCCAGTGTCTGCCGAATGCTTGCAGTGAGTAAGTACGTGTAAGTGATAAAAGGTCACCTTCTGTTTGTGGTGAAAAGGTCCCCAGAGATCAAGCCTTACAAAATATCTCTGTGTCTATGGTCAGTCTACCTCAAAAACGAACATTGTACAAAACTAAAATAATAAATTTAACCTATTTTATTTCTACTCTTGGACAAAAATGGGTTAAATGTTCTTCAGATTTTTTCTTCTGTTAAATTATTTAAAAAATATAGGTTTGGCAAATTTATAAATTATTGCTCATGCGAATTCAATTTTTTATAATGCTGTATCTAGACCAGACGGTGATTAAGGGTTAAATTATAGAGAAGAATATATAACTGAAAATAAGCAACACAAAAAAAATAGTAAATAAAAAATATAGTTTAAATTAGTCTTTTTCTAGATCATATTTCTTAAAAAAAAAAAAATTATTCAAACAATCATTAAATATTTAATATAACAAAACTTTAGTGATTTCATAGTGATAAAGAGCAATACAGTAATTACTTTCACTTGTTATTAGAAAAATTTTCTATTCCTATGATTACAAACAAATATATATATTTTTAATTGATTGCCAGAACAAATCCAAGGATTAGTAGACCATTTTTCTCTCAGAATGCTAAATAAAATCAGCTTTTCAAGAAGAAAGAAGTTGAGAAATTCAAACTTCACTACTATACACACACCAAGAACACTAGTGATAGTTACGTAAAAATCACTATCAACGCATTTTTTACACCTGTTTGTTTAACAACTATAACAAAAAAAATGGTATAAATATTTTTTGAATTTAAATAAATATATAAATCAAGCAAACAGAAATTGTCATTCAATTAATCTCGTAGCAAGAGTAACGACTACCACACCACAGGTCATTGAAATTGGTATTTTTAAAAAAACTCATTAACTCCTCCCGAGTATGAAAGAAATTAGATAAATGTTATTTAAATTCTACAAAGGAAAAAAAAAAAGATACCCGAGACTTGACTAATAACCGGAACACAACTAATAGGACCAGCGTGAATAACGGTCAGGTTTCTTCAGAAGGCGGAGTCAGAGAAAAAAATTAAATCCATCTCAGCTGAAATTGATAAAATGGAAAAGAAAGAGGAAGGCAAAATAACAAGAAAGTTACATTTGTTAAAGTAAGGTTTCATGGAGATCTGAATACAGAAGCCATAACTCAACTAAGCAGTTAAGAGCAGACATTTGAAATGAAACTTGGTTGGACCTAGTTATGGTGAAAGGTAGTACTTGATTTTTTTTTAAGAAAAGAAGTTTTAAATGAATAATTTTTAGAGGAAACCTACTTTTAAAATGAATACAAATCGCATTTTTACAAACCGATTTTTCTCATTCGAAGAGTCAAAATTTAAATTTTTTTATAGTTTTTGGTGGTTTACGCAGTAAGCCACCAAAAACTATAAACTTGTTAGTAAGGTTTTTAATGATATGGGTGCAAATAGACACAAAACATGTCCCAAATTCAATTTCACGTAAGAATCAATCCGTCATCATAATTTTATTATCCTTCGCTACTCCAAGAGCTAACCATATTAAAAAAAAGTCTGATTGACTTATCAATAGAAAATTGAATTCTAAAAATATTTTGTTCAATTGTTCAAACTACTTTAGCGTAAATTGAAAAAAAGAATAATACCTTGAAGAGCTCTCATAATGAAAATTCCAGGTTCCAGAGCACCCGAGAAGAAGTGGATGAGGATTTTATAACAAAAAAAAAAATCGTCAAACCAACTAAGGCCTACTAAATTTCTTTTCGAAATCCTCAAAACTCAATGCGGTTTCAATCAAGTCTACCATTACAAAAAAAAAACAGAATTGAAAATAAGGAACAATGATCTGAAAATTAAAACCGATTCAAATGAAGTATGGGAAAACGTTTTTGGACCGAGAAACAACAACCTGAGCAGTTTAGTATCAAAACTCAATGGATTCATTTTTGGAAAGTTATTATTTATAAATTCGCTGTATTACTAACTCCTAAAACCCGGGTTCGAATCCGATTGCGAATAATTATTTATTCTGTTACTGTAGCCGTGAGTCAACCCAGTGGGCTCTGGAGTCTTCATGTAGCACATCCAGCCTCAATAAAGTGGGTCTCCTAAATTGGGGAAAACCTGGCTATTGTGTGATCTTGAACAAATCACCTTCTAACATAATTGCTGTTAAAACATAACAAAAAAAACAAAAAAAAACATCACTTCCTTACGAAATACTGCTGAAACCCTGACTCTTCATGGGTTGAATCGGTTAACATAAGACATGTAAAATGTTTCTGAATACGTTCATTTTTAACATCTATTTAAATTTTTAAATAAACCGAATATTTTGGTGTAGAACTTTAATTTGTCAACAATTAATTAACAATTAAAAATGAGTATATGAATTTTGAATACTCCTCACACGATAATAATCGTCTACTATAGGGGTATTCATGATCTATGTTAAAGCGTGTTAAATGGAAAAACTCGTGTTAAATCGAAAAAAAATTGCCTTATTTTGCCGTGGTAAAACGAAATAACATTTAACATGGCTGAGAGTCTGTTACTTGGTCAGTTAAATCGAGAATGACGTCACACAATAGACCAGTTGAGATCGCCGCCATATTAGTTGTTGTGACTTTCAATACAGTTGTCAATTAGCTCATCTTAATTCTCTTCTTCACAAGTTTGAAGATCAATAAGACACTCATAAGCTAAACTTTCACACAAATTCGACTTTTCACTCACTCTAGGCATGTTTTAATTAATTACTTAAATCAAAACTGAAGTAAACAATAACATGAGGGTCTAGAAGGAAGGTTATAAACATAAAGGCTTATACAACAAGTTGCTGAGAAAATCCGCTAGGGACTCTTATGCATTTAACGTTTAACATGACTTCAAATAGGGCTGCTCACAATCCTATAGTTATAACATTTAACATGGTAAAACATATAACATTTAACACAACATCATGAATACCCCTTATGTAAAGATACTTTTTAATTCCCTACTTTTTCTTTTTTACTCATATCCGTCTTACACCTGTGGAACAAATCTGCTACCTTGGACTACTGCCGGACAAACGATTAACCTGCAATTTTCACACAAGATTAAAAAGAAAGGAAACTGCACGTCGATTTCGACTATTACAGCACTTACTAGACAAACGGTTTAATCTTCCAATTCATTACAAAATACTTATCTACATGACAATAAGACCTATCTGGACACACGGAGTTGAGCTTTGGGGCTCTACTAAACCTTAGAATTCCTCTCGTATCCAATCCTTACAATCCAAAATCCTTAATGCTCCTTACTTTGTCACAAATAAAATCATTCATAAAGACCTAAATGTTTCCTATGTAATCGATCTAGCCCGAAACAGATATCAATCCTTCAATTACAAACTACCAAGCTACCAATGGATAGTTTCTCTACATGCTTGAACCATACCACTATAATATTATTTCAAATTTACTTTATGTATAGTTGTAAAAATCAATATATTATTTTTTTAAAAAACTCATATCCGTGATATCAATATGGATTTATCAATATGTCAATAACATAAACATATTTCAACATAAAACAGAGCAAACCAAAATTGATTTTAAGGAAACCGATAAAAGAAAAAAGTTTAAAATGATCTATAACGAGTTTACCTACAGACCTATTGTTATTTTTTATCAAAACAGTAAACTGAATGAAATTTGCGGCTAACACCTATGGTCCAAGGGTACCATAGATTTTCCTCCAGACGAAACCCTGAGGTAGAAATAACTTTTTCACAGAAGGCTCCCGTAAACCAATAGAGTTTGCGGTTATGTTGATATAACAGGCCCTTTGAATGCTCCTAGTCCCCTCCACACGATGGGTCAGGAACCTCCTGGGACCAGTTCATTACGGGCACCTCTTCATGTCATCGTATTAGCCGCCTTTTCACTTTTAATTTGTTTAAGAATGCGGAGCGGCCGCCGACCTCGTCTGGTGGTTGCCACATAGAGGGCTTAATGGCACTGAACTAACAATAAGAATACGCGCCCGTTCGAGAGCGGTGGAGTATAATGTACATTACGTAATGGGATCCTGGAAGCGAAAACTTGAACTGTCATTGAAGTTATTATAAAGTCAACTGAACTTCAAAGTTGAAGAATAAACCTACTCTGTTAGAAAATATTATGTCTTACATTGCTGAGATCAGTGCATGGCAATAAAAAATTTGTCAACAAATAATAAACGTCATAGAGGATATGATAAAATAACACTGGGACGAGGTTGAATTGAACCTCGTGGGTTCAATTCCTACCTGGTTCAGACAATATCTATTTTACGGAAATATATTTTTTATGGAAGGTTTAAGCCAAAAATAATAATGTTGCCTTTAGTCATCTCTAGTAATAGATTAGTTTCATAAGAAACGGTTAAAAGTTGGGAAGAACTGGGACTTTCTGATTATATTCTTTAAGAGGGACAAAAATAGCCAGTATTATCGGAAACGCATTAAATATTTCATAAATAGAGTCTCATCCTTGACTTACTCAATATGAGTAGGTGAATATTCCCGGCAAGTACTAAGGGAGTACGAAATAATGATAATAAATGTGGTGCATAAAGCTTGTCTGCCTGTACAGAAGTAGGCGTCGACATTTGTATATCCACTAAAATAGACAATGAGGAGTCGCAAGGTAGCTTAGCAAATGAAAACCAGACTTGAAACGCTTAATTTTTGGTTGACAGAAAATTAGTGTGATGTCATGAAAAGAAAACGCGGTTAGAAAAAATATGGAACAATATCATGAAAAAAAAAATAGATGAACAAGGTTACAACAGCATACTACCAATACACAATGTCTGCAAAGAATTCCGTCAGATCGAAAATCAGTTACTTATACCATTCACTGACCTACAGTCCTATCATATTTTATTTTTATTAATTATTTACATAATAAATAAAAATATGTCTAGAAACCTATATAATACAATAAGAATAAATAATATAATATATTATGGCCTAGATAATAAAATAAGAAACAAACAAAGAATCAAAAATACAAAAATCTTAGTCACAAAATTTAAAAAAATACTAGCAGAAATAACAGTAACTTAAAAAAAAATTTTAATTTCAAATAAATAAAGATGGTAAAATGATACTATTTAAAATATAACTGACTAAAAATACTATCTATAAACGTTTAGTTATAAACAAATTAAGGAACATAGAAAATATAATTAAAAAATAATCTGGCAATAAATTACTGATAGTAAACATATTCAGAGCAGAATCAAAAATACAAAAATTTTAGTGACAAAATAAAAAAAAATACTAGCAGAAATAACACTAACTAAAACAAAAAATAAATGTTAAATTACAAATAAATAAAGATGGTAAAATAATACTATTCAAAATATAACTGACTAAAAATACTACCTATAAACGTTTAGTTATAAACAAATTAAGGAATATAGAAAATATAATTAAAAAATAATCTGCCAATAAATTACTGATAATAAACATATTCAGAGCAGAATCAAAAATAATATAACTACTGAAAATTTCTTGATAAATCAAAAGTAAATTAAAACAATTTGAAAATACTGTAATATTAAACTAATGGCTAATTACTAATGATTAAAAAAAAAATTCGCAATGAATATAAAAGTGAGTTAATGAGACTATTAGTTGAACAGTTTCTCTACTTTTAAGTAGATTTATAAAAAATACGAAAAAATATTTGATGACTCAAATGGTAATAAACATTTGCATAAAAACTTCTCTCTCTGTGAAGTGAAATATGTGTAAATAAAAATTCTATGAATTAAATCGTCAGATTAAAACAACTTTTAGTGTTGTGGCAACTGGAGTTGATTTTAAGTAATAACCTAAACAGATTTTATAGAGTAATGTCTACATTAAAACATTTACAAAGAATTAATATTCTGTATATATTCAATCCCTTTTTATACATATTTAAGGTCAGTAAATATTTAGCAGAAAAAAATCCTTTCCTAGCTATTTAAGACAATGGAGTATACATACAAACCATTTCCTAAACACTATTATTTACTCTATTTGATTATTGAACCCTGTTGGAAACCATAAAATTCCCGCAAGGGGGCAGCATAAAAAACAGATCTTAAAACTTCTGAGAAGACCACACGCCTATGTTAGTTTTAGTTCCGTGAATCGTCAATATAAACACTTTCATCTTATCCTGAGTGGTAGAACAAAGATGCTTGAACTAAACACTAGGTCAAAAGGCGCTTCATTTGTTTTGAACTACCTTTTTCGGTATGGAGTAACGGCAGACTTTACTCTTATGTATGTTGAACTGTTAACACGCGGGCAGAAAAGGTCATAGGCTGACACATACATGGTGCTACTAGTATTTATTCTATATGATTTTTAGTCAGCCCTAGCCTTCAAAAGGATAAGTGTGTACATTTGACAGCTGTCGGACTATTAGTTTGTGAGATATAGTAATTTGAGTAAAACAACTTTTGTAAGTTTGAAAAAAAAATGGATAAAAAGGAAATTCCTGTTAATAAAAAACATTGATTTTTGGCGGAAAAAAAACACTGTTGAAGCCAAGGCTCGGTTTGACAAACATACGAAATCTGCACCAGGAAAATCAACCGTTGAGAAGTTGTTTGCTAAGTTTAAACAAGACGAAATGAGCACTGAAAACGATGCACGCAGTGGTTGCCCCAAAGAGTGTTACCGACGAAAACATCAAAAAAGTCCACAAAATAATTTTGGATGACCGCAAAGCGAAGTTGATCGAGATAGCTGAGAAAAATATCAAAGGAATGTGTTGTACATATTGTGAATGAATATTTGGGAATGGAAAAGCATCGACCTTTTTTTAAATTTTTTAATTATTATTATTCCCCGGGGTGGGTAGTGCGTTAGGATTGCGCATGCCACTGTTGCCAATAATCGTCTTTTATTTTGTTAAATCTTTATTTTCATTTTTAACAAAATTATTTGGTGGGACCTATTTATTTTATTTGAGAACAATGTTTTTTTTTAAATCTTGGTGCAGCCCAATACTCGGTTGCCTGATGGGGCTACAACTTATCCAGCAGCATCCGTCCAGTATCTCACAACGAATTGATGATTCGATTCTGAGCAGTTTTGATCTGTCCTATCGTAATAAATCCGAATTTATTCTCCAGATCTGGCCCCCAGCGACTTGTTCCTGTTCTCAGACCTCAAGAGAATGCCCGCTGGAAAGAAATTTAGCGCCGATGAAGAGGTAATAACCGAAACTGAGGATTATTTTAAGGCTAAAGAAAAGTCATACGATAAAAATGGTATAGAAAAATTGAATGACCACTATAATCGTTGTATCACTCTCGAAGGCAACTATATTGAATAATAAAATCAAATTTTATAAAAAAAAAAAATTATTTTCTATTTAAACCTACGAACTTTTCAGCCCAACTGTTACATCTCAATTTTCATATTATTGACCGTGAACACATTACAAATAACTAAAAATTAAATTAATTTAAATATTAAACTAATATAACAATTTCAAACAATGCTTACAAATTGATTATTTACTTACAAAACTTTTTATATTTTAAACCTAAAAGTTTTTCACATAAATAATTGTCTCTTTTTCTACTTCCTAACATCATTCATACCAGAACCTACACCTTCAACAGGTTAGACTCACCTTATCATTATAAATATTTTTTTAAAATTTAATTAACGTTCGATTTTAATTCATTTGCTTATGACTTATCATTTATTAAACCATAATTACTTGTTTTTATAATATATATTCTTTTACATTCATATACCCTCTCTTTTTTATTTTTTCAGGTATGCACTCACCTATACATGGTTTTATAGTGTATATATATATATATTATATATACATCTGTATAATTCAAGGATTTGAACATTTATCTTATTACCAACATTCATCTTTTTTCTAATAATTACATATTTATTTTACTTAAAGTTTCAGAATAATGGTGGTTTAGTCCTTGAGAATCTAATTTAAAATTTACTGTATAATTTATATTTTCTGAAATGTAAATTGATTCTAATATTTTGTTCTAAAATTATTATTTTCTTTATGAATAACCTTGACTGTTTTCTTTGGGTCCTTTTTCATATTTTCCAGATTCCATCTTGCGTCTGCATAAAGACAATTTCTGGATCTTCCATGTTGAGGCGGGAGCTGCTTTCTGACTTCATTTTGGTGTAAATCCCTCTTTTAACATTCTTATTTCCGAATCCAACATTCACAATTTTAAAATTAAATCTTCATGTAATCGGAGGGCTAACACAAATAACATCCAATAATTGATTGCGTTGTTAAGGTGAGCGCAAAAACAAATCATGCCAATGTTTATTCCATATGTATATTGATTATTACGCCACTGTAATATTCCAGGAGAAAACCAACGTATCTGCAACTGCTTCCTGAACATTGATAACATCTGTTCCATTGTAAACAATAGCTACGATGAAAATTATACCTATCGTGTACTTCTAGCACGTGACCGCATAATGCATGTGGCCCACACCGACAGAAGTAGAAAAGCCCATACAAAGTTAGTCTGTTACAACAATTACGCGAATCGTACCACAAACGCAAGGGAGCGGAGAATCTAGGAGCAGATCTGAGCAAGGATATAATTGTTAATAGTCAGATCTAGGAGGCAGATAGTGGAAGGAGCTGGCTGCACAACCGCCACCCGACCGTGGACCATGACCGCCAAACACGACTCCACGGCAACACTATTATATATGTATCAATGTTAAATCCTTTCTATTGCCGTCGTAAATAACCCTTAAAGGAAATATAAAAGGGGGATGTGTCGTTATAACGGCACCTCAATGCGCAAATAATTTTTGTGATCTCGCTAGCCTACTTTTCCACCGAGCAGTAAACTCGGGCTAGAAACGCTATAAATAGAGATCTATGGTAAACTCTCTTGTTCGCTACTTGTCGCCCCGTTAGTCGCGACCTTTTGAGTCCTAACGGAACGTAGCGAATTGAAATTCCGCGAACGATGGAAACATAAAAAAAGTTTAATTAAGTCCTTTGGACTTAACAGAGCTTCAAACTAATGACCTAACGGTTAGAATAAAAATAAAAAAACATTACAGTAGTAAAGCAGTACCTAATAAAAAAAAGGAAAGGAAATCGAATCTTAAAAGACTATAAGTAATATACGATATGATGGCTATTGTGAGAGGATAACATAGAAAGATGTTAGGATGTTAAAACACACATGAGCTAGGTTATGGTTAGGAGAGATCAATAATTGATAAAAACAAAGGCTAAGCCAAAATTTAGCATACGATTTGAATTATATCTTATTAAAAAAACCATAAAAACAATCATCATCGGAAGAACTCAAAATTAAAATTAGACAGATTTGGTGGCTACTTATAAAACAAAAAAAAGCTTACTTTAACCGCAAGAATACCAAAAGTACCTACGACCTATCTCTCTATATCAGAAACAAGAACTTACAAGCTCCAACCATTAAATCAATAATGAGTTGTTAATAGTTAACCGTAGATTGATATGAGAAGGTGGGGGTGCAGTCAGCAAAAATACACAAATAAACAAAACCTATTTGCTTGTGCCGACGTTTCGACCTGAATTTCAGGCCTTCATCAGGGCTGAAAAACAAAAATAGATAACAACCTTAATTCAGTAAAACGATACTAAAAAGAAAATAATAACAAACAAACTTTGAAATATAATAACAATAAATTAAGTGTATTTGATACTAATATAAAATAAAAAATAATATTGTAGCGGTAAAAATTATACAAAATAAATGATTTAAAAAAATTATTAAAAAACAGTGTTCAAATATATAAATAAATAAATATAATGAATGGTTCGAAAGAAAATGTAAATGACGAGTAATTTAATTTAAATAATAAAATATGTAAGTAATATTGAAAAGTAGTAGGTGATTTTTCAAGGACTAATTTATTATTATTTAATTTATTGTTATATGTATTTTCAAGTTTGTTTGTTATTATTTTCTTTTTACCTGTATATCTCTCTAAATAAAGGTTTTTATCTCGTTTTGTTTTCAGCCATTAAATTCAGATTTAAACGCCAGCACAAACAAATAGGTTTTGTTAATTTTTGCATCTTTGCCTCCCATACACCCGCCGACCATCTTCTCATATCAAATCAAATACATAAGTAGTTACACGATAAACAATCCATTTAAACCATTTAATTTTAGAGTTTTTAACACGACACTTACCTCACACTACGACAATTGAGAGGGAGCTGGAATAGAGATTTGCTAAATTAAAATTTTTTATGGAGCGATAAGAGAATCATCGGAATACGTTCGCATCCATGCCTTCATGACATTATTTTTGAATCTATTTACCTATTGTAAAACATTTTTTACAGTTGTGGATTAATAAAATAAAGTAAAAAGTATAGGAGCAATAAATATTTATTTATTTATTTTTTTTTTTTTACTTTATTAAGTTTATTCACAACTGTAAAAGTATTTTTACAACCAGCGAATGAGATGTAGAGAGAGAGA